>NC_070582.1:20727663-20977663 GCF_027409825.1 Scomber japonicus
GTTTTGGGGCCCACTTCAGACCCGGACCACCCCCACAGGTTTCACCGATCTGTGTCCTAGAGAAGAGGAAAGAGCAGACAACTTTATATTTGGATCACAAATATTTAGTACTGACTGAGTGTAATCTGGTCCTTCTATGAATCCTTCTTACAAAGAGGTCATATTTTCTTTCAGGTCTCCCACAGCAGGCAGTGACCATCAAGTGGATAGTCCAGCCCAATGAATTCTTCTCTTCATGTGGTATTCTCTGACATAATTTGTACAGAATGACACCTTTAGGTATACAGACCTGATCATTCAAAATTCAGTGAGGAGTTAGAGTTCTCAGCATTTTGATGTTTTCATCTAAAGACATCGGATCTCAGTGAGTGTTTCCGTCTTTGTTAAATTATAAGTGAAATACAATATGAAGGTTCAAGAGTATCCCATATAGCATATGGAAGTGGGCCACTTCAGAAAATGATGCAGCACTGCCAACAAGTAGAATGGCAAAATATCCCAAATATCCCAAATCAAATGATGGCCTTTTGGGGTTAAGATGTAGGGATCTTGGGTATGTGTATTCAGGATGTGGGCTAGTTCTGGTTTATCTGGTTTTGTTGACATATGGCAGTGCCATGGCCTCAGAGTCATCATTCCATGCGGTATGTGGGCTGGATGAAAGTGCCGAAATGGTCAGATGTGGGCTGGATCTGGGCCACGGCAATTTTGCTATCAGGGATGGTCATGAAAATCCAAAACATGTATTCTTGTCACCACAAACTACAACACCTAATGTCTTTGGCCTGATGAACAACATACATAATTCACAAGACAGAGATGATAATGAAAGGAAAAGAGCTCATTTGCTTCATTGCCCAAGATGAAGTAAATGGTGTCTGACACAGAATCATTATACATACTGCATGTGGTATTTATAGCGCCACTATCATGTAGTCAATAAAGGATAGGACTTCAGCTACCCACATTATGCAAACCAAAACAGACGCTCATGTTTTCCACATTACGTGCCAATGGTTTATTCCTTCGTTTTAGAAAATGTTATGTTAGTAATTCCTTTAAGATTAATCCATGTACTATAAATCAAGGAAAACATTCCGGGGTTGGGGTGTTGGAGGGTTAGGGGGTTGGGGGAGTAAATGATGAATCAGGGGCCTGGAGCCAGACAGGAGCCCTGAAACATGCCAGGAATTGTAGATATTTATTATTTCATTGTCCCGAGTGACCTGTTTTCAGGAGGCTCTGGATTTCACACGGTGCCCCTGGAGGTCAAAGGTGAGTTTTACATTAACTTCACACTGGTTGTTTGGCTGACCAGAAATGTCAGAGCATTAAAATAAATGCAACATACATAAAATGAATAACTCTCAGTTGAATTGAATATGCTGTGAGTTGATTGTCAAACATTTAAAACAACACACCACAGTTCGGTCTCTCAGACTCTCTCCGTGGTTATAAGAAATGTTCAGTCACTTCTGTCTACTGACTAACACATAAAGTCTCTATCCTGCTGTCAGATCCTGGACCTCCTGGTTGTCTCTCGGGTTTCACTCAGTGTGAATATATCTCAGCATTAGCCAGACCTTTAAATCTTTTCCTTCTATGAAAATAATATGCCATCACCAGAACTTTTCTCCCTGTAAATTCATGCACTTGTCTTTTTTTAAAGTAATTTGTTTTTGTGTCGACAAAAAAATAAAAAATAATACCTTATGTACTCCAAGGTTAACAAAAAAACACACTGATTTGATAACCTATTGCAGCACTACAAAGCATAAAGGTATTATTTGCTTAAAGCCTTTGTATTGGTATGCATTGTATTGTGCAAAATCAGGACTTATTGTGTTCACCTTGTGTTTATCTGTGTTAATGTTGTGTAAATCAGAACATCGCACAAACACTCGGGACCTGCAGCCACTCTGACACATCCTGCCAGTGGTGTCCTACCCAAACTAAAACCCTTAACAGTCATTGTAAAGAACCCACTGTGTGTCCGCCCAGCAACCAGATGTGGCCACGCAGGTCAGTGAACGCATCGCTCCAGTAACTCTGGGCTTCCTGCCAGGACAAAAACATTTTACCAAATGGCACTTAACCCTTTCATGCATGAATTATTAATTCACTTAGTAATATTTTTTTACTCTTTGTTTCTACTCTTAAACAAGCGCAAAATCATGCCAATATTTTTTTTCTTTATTATACTGTATTTTGAGGGTGTCAGCCATGTGTCCACTGTAGTGGACACCATGCATCAACAGTATGAGAAGTGATTCAATGGAAATTAATTGAGGTAAAAAACAAAACATGTTTTATTACGATATTAACATTTACTAAGATCAAATGGTATGAATATACATAGTAACATTAAATAACAGCAACACCAGAGAGGACATTGGCAAGGCCATTGTTTGTGCAGGCTATCAGAGTTGGTGGATGAAGGTATGATCTTTGTTTTTACTATTTGTTTTTTAAAAGTTGTTCACTTTTGTGGCCCTGCTATTGTTAAATGAATTAAAATGACTTTCAAGACAGAGAATGACATTTTTCAAATATATTATATACCCTTATTGTTATTTGATACTATATGTATTCATATCATGTGCTCTAAGTAAATGTCAATATCTTAGTAAAACATTTTTTTTGGTGAGCACAAATACACATCTACAAACTATTATTCTGCTACTAATACTACTACTATATATCATCATTTTAAATACATGGACAGGTATGTATTTTCAGTCCCAGAAAAAAATGTATAAGAAATATATTATTAAAAACTTGATAAACATGTTACTAACATCGTTTTTAGTTGAAAAACATTTTTTTAACCCATTTTATCTCTGAGAGTATGAGAATTCAAAGACTGTCTTCAGCTGTATGAGGACAATGAGGCTGCATCTTTGGTTGCCAGTGATCCTTGAAAAGCTTCCAACAGCAAATATGGTTTCATGACTCCTGTTTTCAATCTTCTCTGCAGGGCAAAACATTGAGATCCAATTTTTCTCCATAAACAATTGCTTCACTGAAATATTTATGTTGCTGATCTTTTCCAAGATAGAACATTAATAATTAGAGATTAGAAGACATCTGCAAACAACATTATATCAGGGATATAAAATATGCATAATGCAAGTATGGAGTTTCAATTATTGGGAAAGGTGTAAAACAAAATTTACTCTATGTGATGATTATATATTTCAGTCAAGTCAGTCTAACATTTTAAGTGAATGTTCTCAACAAAACATGTTTTGAAATTATTTCACAGTATACTAATTTATGTTGTGCAAGAAGGAAGGGATTTTAACACTTTTTCATTAATGTTTAAAAACTGCTATATAAATGAATTGTTTTCAAAAGTCATCCAACCTGTCATTTGTTTGTTTGGATAACATGTAGTTGATTTTAAAATGTATTCAGGCAGTAAGCACAGAGTAGAATTTTGAGCCCCCGCTACCCAAAATATAAGCAAACAGTTAACAGTTTGCTGCATGCAGCAATAAGCAGCTTTGGGCCATACTTGTGTTTTGCTTTTGAAATTTTAGGTTGACAATAATATTGATCTCAGACAAGTGTGTTTATTTATAGGCGACAGTGTTACTTATACAGTATGCTAATGATGTAGCAATGAATGTACGTTAGAAATAGCACATCTCTGTTGTGTATATAGTAACTGTACTCACCATACATTATTCATAACAATGTTCTTTGCACTGCCATGCACTCTTGTACAGCACAGTAAACAGCCAGCAGTGTTGGGGAATAACTGGTTACCTATAACAGAATTACATAATTTAATTAGAAAATAAATGTAACTGTAATCCTTTACAGTTATTGAGAAAAAATGTATAATTAAATTACAGTTACTTATGGAAATGTTGATGATTATAAAGGGGGTTACATCAGAATATGTTCTGTAAAAAGCTTGGGCTATATGTTGAATAGTATTCATTTTGTTGCTTTGCATGTTTTTGATGTACACAATGCCTTCTTTTGCCATTTCCAGTCAGTGCTCTTTAAAGCCGTCTGATGCTATCCTGATGCTTTTGATTTGTTCTCGTTTGAATTTGTATCTCCCCGAGTCAGTCCACATTGCTTAATTCTTTGAAAACAATATATTTTTTAATATTATGCAAATAAATCATGACATGGGCTTAAATGGTGTCACAGTTCCAATTAAGCTCATGCAAGACTTTTGACATTTTTCATAAGATGTCTTTATTTTCCAAAATCTACATGAACTAAATGTTGCTTTATAAGAAATGATCTCCCTTTTAAATCAAGTCAGTACCCATTAAAAACACCTGAACTTAGATTTTGGTGGGCTTAATGGGTACACTTACCCCAACAGCTTAAAACATTCGTTAGAAAATTAGAACAGAAATCAAATGTAGTAGGTTACATTACTTTGATTACATAATTGAAATAGTTACATTTTAAACAGGGTAATTAGTAATCTTTAACAATCACTCTCTCCAGGAAATACCACGGTTCTTCAATTACAGGTGACTTTATTTCCCTCCTTCCTCATAAACCATGATAAGCCACCGTCGAACTGTTTAAATACACAGTGTGCAAATTTAAGACATATTTTATATATACACAATGTAAACACATATGCACGATACAACATAACAGAAATAAACGTACCTGGCTGGCTGCACACAACCGAGAGGGAAAGAGTCCACTTGACAAATCTTCCAAAACCAAAAATATAATGTCCACATAAATACATGACATAAATAATATTTGAGGCGATTACATTTCTAAAGTCCTAATCTTCCCAACCCTGCCAGCCACACGCCAATATAATACTGGATATACAACATCAACAAGTTTACCTGTACATTGTATATTTCTTTGGCCAGCTGTTTCTGCTCATCTATATTTTCATTCTCACACCATGACTCACGCACATATATGTACAAAATAGCTGTTGAATATAAGCTTTTATGTTAAAAACATTTATGTTAACCTAGTGTGCTTTTCTCATTGTTTTATCCTGAATAACAAGAAAGGGGTTTATAAGCTTCTCACACAGTACTAACTGGTCAAACACTGTTCAAGAGCCATTATTTACTCTTAAAAACCGTGTGATTGTATTTTGAATACAGTCATATGCACACTATCATTGCTGCGACTGTGTAATTAGCGGTTAAAATTGAGCAGCAGCGATACTCCTCGCTGCCACTAGGGGCCGCCGGCTAGCAACTATCCTCGCTGTGAGCTCACAGTTGTTTTATTCATTTGTGGAGATCCGGGATCCTGGAAATGAAATGCTTCAGCGGCTACCTTCATACGATAGTACTGCTGTGTAGATGAAGGTTTCCACGGACGGAAAAAGTTCCTGGGTACGCTTTGCGAGGAGTTGGACTTAAGAATAAGTTGTTCCGGACGGCTTGGACGAGGAAACTCACAAGTTTAAACAGCTAGCATTGATGCTACGCCGACATTTAGCTCAGTCGCATTAGCATAGCTTCCGAGGTAAATATTGCGACTGCCTTTCGGAGTTTCCTGCATTTGCTTCCACGTTGTCAACTCAAGAACTGTGCCTCCTGTAGTTATTTTCCACAATGATGTTTTTTTGAACTTGAATGGTGAGCTTCTCTGCTGTGAGATGGGTGGATTTGTGTCGCGGCACACACGTAGCTCACTTAGCCTGCGCGTATGCTAGCTGACATTAGCTAACGTTGTCGAGCAACTTCTGCATGAGAGTGTAACCGAGGCAGTAACGATACTGTCGCTCACGAACAACCTCTGCTGCTCGGAGCCATCCATTTGCAGCCATGTTTGAAATGGAGACGCATATATCGTGCCTTTTCCCAGAGATCCTGGCCATTATTTTCAGTTATCTGGACGTTAAAGACAAAGGAAGAGTAGCCCAAGTGTGCGCGGCCTGGAGGGACGCGTCCTACCACAAGTCTGTGTGGAGGGGGGTGGAAGCCAAGCTGCACCTGCGGAGAGCTAACCCGTCCCTGTTCCCCAGCCTGCAGATCAGAGGCATCAAAAAAGTCCAGATCCTTAGCCTGAGGCGAAGTCTGAGCTACGTGATTCAAGGGATGCCGCACATCGAAAGCCTTAACCTGTGTGGGTGTTTCAACCTCACAGACAACGGACTCGGACATGCCTTTGTGCAGGACATCCCGTCGCTGCGGGTGCTGAATCTCAGCCTTTGCAAACAGATCACTGACTCCAGTCTGGGCAGGATTGCACAGTACCTCAAAAACTTGGAGGTGCTTGAACTTGGGGGATGCAGCAACATCACCAACACCGGCCTGTTGCTGGTCGCCTGGGGCTTGCACAGACTCAAGAGCCTTAACCTGCGCAGCTGCAGGCATGTGTCAGATGTGGGCATCGGTCACCTGTCTGGCATGACCCGCAGCGCTGCGGAGGGTTGCCTGTCTCTGGAGAAGCTGACCTTGCAGGACTGCCAGAAGCTGACTGACCTTTCTCTCAAACATGTCTCAAAGGGCCTAAACAAACTCAAAGTGCTCAACCTCAGTTTCTGCGGGGGGATATCGGATGCAGGGATGATCCACCTGTCGCACATGACCCACCTGTGCAGCCTGAACCTGCGATCCTGTGATAACATCAGTGACACGGGGATAATGCATCTGGCCATGGGCTCCCTCCGGCTCTCTGGTCTTGATGTCTCCTTCTGTGATAAGATCGGGGACCAGAGTCTGGCATACATCGCCCAGGGACTGTATCAGCTCAAGTCCCTCTCTCTTTGCTCCTGCCATATCAGTGATGATGGCATTAACAGGATGGTACGACAGATGCACGAACTAAAGACTCTCAACATTGGACAGTGTGTACGAATCACGGACAAGGGTTTGGAGCTGATAGCTGACCATCTGACCCAGCTGACAGGGATTGATCTGTACGGTTGTACAAAGATCACAAAGAGGGGTCTGGAAAGGATAACACAGCTCCCGTGCCTTAAAGTGTTAAACCTGGGACTGTGGCAGATGACTGAGAGTGAGAGAGTGAGGTGAAAGCTCTCCTGATCAGTATACATGTGCTTCATTGTGTATAGTGCTAGTTGTGTACTGAGAGGGACTGCCTGTGTCCATTCTTAATTTTACCTTCTATACTGTGACTAAAAAACAAGGAGAGGGAATCAGCACTGATCACTGGAATATTGTTTATCTCCGCTGCAGTACTCCACTCCTGTTCTGGTTATGTTTCAGTTTTGTGCTCTCTCTCTTTTTGATGCACATTGTTTAATCTCAGCCTGTGTACAGTTCTTACTATCTAGCTACCTCACCCATCCAACACAGGAGTGCCTATCGCCGAATACTAGATTACATTGCATATTTTTATGACTCACATACCAATGGAGATTTTTGTATTTAAATGAAAGAAAATCTCATTGCAGAATAATAGCTAGGCATTTTAACTCTTAACAATAAGGCTGGACTACCTTGGATTGAAGTTTTGATAGAATGTTTTTTAGGCTGATGTATTTTTTACTTATGTAACCGATATTTTTTGTATTGAATGACTGTTGTTGACAAAATTGTACTTCAAATTGAAGTGGGTGGATCGCTCCCGTCTGTCTTTGTTTCCCTAATGTATAGTCGGCTATGTTTCATATTCCTGAGGAAATAAGTATGTATCAGATGTTCCAGTATGCTACTCATCAACACAACTACAGTAAGACGTAGTAATTAACAGCTGCCAAGGCTATATGCAATATCTTAAACTGTTCATCAGTGGTTTTCTCCTGAGGAGCTTTCAACAATAGTGTCAAGAGTATTTGTTTAAAAAAAGCAGTAATTTAAGATTGTTTTATATTCATACAGTAGTGATATTTATGAATAAAGATGGCAAATATGTTTCACTTTTGTCTTTTATTTGTAAGCAATTGTCTTAACGACTATTAATTGATTGTTTTGTGCAGTTTAGTGCACCTTTTGAAACTTTTCATCTGTAAAAGTTGAGTCTTAATAGCCAGATTTATTTTGGCATGGTCTGATTTCTTCATTTAAGTATCTGAAGGGCCACCACTAAATTAAGTCTAAAAGGAAATGATGTAATGAAGCTACAGACTCAGGCTGCAATGATTTATTATTGCTAAATCAATTAGTCAATTTGGTCTATTTAAATGTCAGAACATGGTGAAAAATAAAGATCAGCAGTTTACCAGGTGGTGTCCTTGAATGTCGTATTTTGTCCTGACCAACAGTGCATAACCCAAATATGTTTAGTATACTATCATAAAGCTGGAATGAGAAAATCTTATTTGTTCTTTTAAAATGCATTAAATCATCACATTTGATAAACTGAAATCAGCTAGTTTGACATTTTTGCTTAAAAAATTACTAAAAGTACTTAATTTTTAAAATGGTGATTGTTGACAGATCATTGTAGCTCTATTGGAGACAATCATATTAATCACAGCATATAATGCCAAACATACAATCCTTGCCATCTTTGCAGGCGAAGGAAATTCACATCATACATCTATCCCAAAACCGCATTGAAAATATTGTGGATCTTTGAGTTATGTTAAATATTATAGAAACAATTATTTTCACTCAGTATTAATCTCAGCTGCAGTAGTATAAACTTCAAATAATTCAAAACTATGCCAACAGGTTCAAAACCCCATGCTGACTAGTTTCTACCTCTCCTAGCTGAGGAAGACTTCAGTCCAACCTCCATGTTTTTCTTTCAGAGTCTCATATGTTCTTGATACAACAGTGAGGATTCAGGGATGAAAAAACTATGAAACTAGCAAGTATTTTAAGGGTTTTCTGACAGATGTTTTTGGCATCTGTATGAACACTTGACTGAGGTCTGCACTAAAATATTCAGGTAGGCACATTAAACAGCTGGTAAGACCGTGTTTAATTGACACTCTCCACAGAAGTTTTCATGTGATTTGATTCCACTATCTTTTGCTTGTATACTGGGAGTCAATAAAAAGCACCACAATTATTCAGACTATAAATTAAATATGGAGGCTGATGTCAGAAAACTCTATTGACAAGTGACCCGGTTTGGTAACAAGGAAAGTAAAATTAGGAATTTCTCTTGGTATACAAAATTGACAGACAGGTAATTTAGGCCTACCAGTTTCATCATCAGAGTAGAAAGTCTATTCCACAAATATTTCACATTAATCCTACCAACTGGGGTACCTGTAGACCCCAATCACTGCACATGCCATATCTCACAGGTGCTTTATTCTATCTTTCCAATTTTTCATGACTGTCGATCAACCTGTTCCTAATGACTTCACATCATCATTTCTGTTTTAATTAGTGCTTATTAAAAATACCAGGGAATTGGGGTCCTGTGTTCATGTTTGCCGTGGGCCCTAATTAAAAGTATAATATACTATCGGGGGGCTCGCTGTCAGTCAGTTTGAAGGAGACAATTATCCTTGTGTGGGTAGGATAAAAACTACAATTTGTATTATAGAAAAGTATATAATTTTCAACACATGCAAATCAACTTTTTCTTTCCTAGACATTAATTACATAAATAGAAATAAATAAGTTAAACTTTTTGCTATGATGGTTGTTTCAAGTTTCAAGCAAAAACAAAAACAAACCAACAAGAAAACAAGGCTTATAATTTATTTATTTACATACATACAAAATCCAAATAACTCACAAACATGTCTGGTTTGCTTTCTTTTTTACACAGTTTGATTCTCAACACGAACAGACAGAAGGCAGTACATTTCTTTTACAAAATGCAAAAGAAAGGAAAAAAACAAAATACCATGAACTTGACAGAAGCCCCTTTAATCAGCTCTGTGTTCCTCAATGAAGAGTCAAGAAAAGAGATGACGAGACATTAAGGCAAGGGCAGGGGACACACAGGCCAAAGAAAGGGAAATAAAACACTTTGGGGAAAAAAAATGCCTTCTTCCTCTGAAACCAGTGGTGAAAAGGTGAGAGAGGGGTTAAAAGGGATGGAGAGAAATCAATCTCTACTCCGACAGGGTTGACAAGACAAGATGTTGAAGTACAAAAACAAGCATCCAACTACCATCCTCCAAAACCAGGGGTGGGTTTTATTTTCAGCATTGCACACTGTTAATTCACTCTGAAAATCCACCCATCCAAATGTATCTGTAAATCAACCACATACAGGACATATATGTTAGAAAACATTTTTTTTTCTTCTTAGGATGCAGACAGATGCAGTTTTTCCACTGTTTTGCTGCGTAACATTACGTTCCTCTCATAACAGCAGGAGGGCCGTGATGGCTGGAGACTTATTTTTGTCCCTTCAGGTGCAGTCTGCCTTTGACATCAACCAACTAAATAATTGACACAACAGGTAAGAAGAAAAGAAAACAGCACAACACTGGAATCGCAGGATAATACATTTACAACACCATGTGGTGAAAATATATTTTAAAAAATGACAATTAGAAATTAATGCAAGAAAAGTACGCTCCCATTACACAGTCACGGTTTGAAAACATTTGTAGTTCACACATTGTTTTGACACAAAAGTTTCTCTTTTTTTTTTTGACACTTCTTTCCTCAGTTTCTGCTGAGGACACTAACTCAACGGTCATTTTGTTCAGAGCAGCTCGCTCTTCAAGATTCTGTGCAAACATTCAATGCATATCCATACAGTAAACATATATGTACATATATATATGTATATATATACACACACATATATATACACACATACATATACATATATATATATATACATATACATATACATATAGATATAGATATATATATGTATATATAGAACATGACTTTCCAAGTTATGGCAGTACTGTCACACATACACACATTTTGTCTCGAAGACAAAATTAGACACAAGACAACTGCACTGCTTTTAACTTTTCAGATTTTTTTTTTTAAAGAATGCACAACACCTTCCACTTAATTACCTTTATTCAGTCACTGCACGTGTTAAATATCACGTTATTTACAAACTGATCTAAAAAGTCAAAATCTGCTGAAAAGTGACTTTCATTTCCTGTAAATGTAGATGCACTTAGTAATTAAAAACCTCAGCCCTGAAGATTTCAAAAAATACAATAAAAGGAGGCATCACTTGCATTTGTAAGTGATCTGAAAAATACAAGAAAAGGGGCATCGCTTGTATTCTTCAGTGATTCAGTCAAACTAAAGATCAGGTGGGCTTTAAGTAACATCTATAGAAACTTTGGATGAGACTGAATGATCAGTGGATCCGATCGAAAATTCTTACATCATGCCTTAGCACCAATATTACAGAGGAGTAAATATCCCTGCATTAGGTCCAGTACTGATCTGTGCATGCTCCAAGGCCACTAGAATGTTCTCAAAAGAAACATTGCATACCTCATAAGTGGACGTTGTGTGCAAAACCATATAAAAATTAACACGTCACCAAGGATAAAAGCTTTTTTTTTTTTTCTTCCTCTCCTCTCTCTCATTCGGATTTGAGAACATATTGAGCAACTAAAAGCTGACCTTTGATCCGTGTCAAAGGTCAGGCCTTGATCCCCCTCTCATGCCACTGACCCAGCCACAGACTGTGCAGTAAAAAAACAACGTACCTACAACCTAATCCTGCCTACAAAGACTGATCCACAGCTGCTAGCTGGGAGAGGAAACATTTGGAGAACATGCTGCATTTTATTTGGTTAAAAAGTTGTATCTCCTAAGTGTTCGGATGATCGATGACTCGGTTCCAATCCACCACTTAGGGAACTTACTTACTAAAATACACAGCAAGCATCTACATAGCTCCATGATTTACCTTCTGAGTAAGGCTCCTCTCTGCTCCCCTCTGGATGTAGCAGCTCCCTGGTCATCCAAGACAAAAAGTGCTTTCCTGCCTCATATGAGAAATAAACGTAACCCTTTTGACTTGAACATTTTGTGAGATAGTAGTATGTGAGATAACTGTGCTTGATCTAGTGATTACTGCTGTGAATGAAGCCATCTAGGGAGAGGAAGGTTGGCATTAAGTCCAACACTTTGTGCAGAAGTTTGCTTCTTTTTTATCTTATTTCCCTTGTCTCCCAAAGCACCTGTGGTGTGCAATAATACTTTTTTCGAAGGGTGATACAAGCAAAATTAAAATTTGCGTTCAGAAATTCAAAAAGTGTAAACTTTAAACCTTCCACCAACTCAAATTATGCTGTTTCCTGCCTAACATGATTATGTGTACTTAACATTAATTATTATCTTATTGTGACTCACTCGCATCACCATCAGACATGTCATGAATGAGCAGACCTCATTATCAGACTTTGTGAAGATCCCCAATTCGATTTCGCAGGCCTGACATTAGAGAAACAAATGAGACAGGAAAGCACTCAGGGGTCATGAAAGTTTGTTCCAGGGTTGGACGAGGGGAGATGAGGGAGTAGTGCTCAGGGGGAGTAAGATAATGCCCCAGCTGTCTTGTTTCCTTCCAGGAGCCACGTAGGATGGAGGTAGGGGCGCCTGGGCTCAGCTACAGGTTACATGAGACATACCAGGGTTCAGCCAGGTTGTTACTGAGGTCAGAGTTGTCAGCATGACTCCTCCAGGGCATTTACAACCTGCTCCAGGATGTCTGGGCAGTAGTCTGCAATCTGCTGGAGAACAGAGTTGGCGTATTCCTGCAGCTCTCCACTCTCCTTCTCACACACCTCCAGCTCCCGCTCCAACTAGAGGGAATAAAAGCCTGGATTAGGTTCTTTTTAACAAAGTTTAAGTCAAACCACCACTAAAAACTAGAATTATTTAAGAATGTTAACATCTATTGTATAAAAACATTTTCTTTTTAAGTTTGAAACACATTGGAGTGTCAATTTTACAATAGTAAAGGGCATTTTATTAAAAAAAAATATATATTATTGCATTTACATTCAACCTTATTCATTCACCATCCATGAAGTTATTGTATACCAAAGGACTGTGCCATCACCCATTTGGCAGACATTTATTTTCACTTCTTTTAATAAACAGATAAAACCTGACATATAAATCTAAGTTAACATTTTAACTATGCTATTACAGATTTAATCAAGCAAACAGGAGTTTGGTGGAAAAGAAGTGGCATACTGAGGGGCTTGTGTATTCTTCATAAGTTCTTGTATTAATAAAGAAGAAAACTGTATTTTTGTTGCCGTTTTAGGATTGTGTAAATAAGCAACATTTGTAATTATGAGTAAAATACTTCACCCAAATTAAAATGTCAAAAACATTTTGTTTTCCTGTGCCTTTGTTTAATTTTATTTCCTTTATTAGAGTTGAGGCATTTTACAGAAATGGAAGTGTATTTTTCTATTATTTTCACTCCATTTGTATTTTATTTTCCTCTTGACTGTTTTTAAAAAGGCCCAGTGTTTAAGATTTAGTAGCATCCAGTAGAAGACTTGGCAGAAAGTGAATACAATATTCATAAGTGCACTTTGATCAGCGTAGAATCACCTGAAAATAAAAATAGTTGTGTTTATGTTACCTTAGAATGAGCCCTTTATATCTACATATAAAGTGGGCCATCATGTTTCAGATTTTTTGCTACTTTTGTGGCCACTGTAGGCTTTTCTACATGCTTGAAAGGGGAAGGTGAAGGGGAGAGTTATTAAGCTGGTTGCAATCTGCAACCTCACCACTAGATGCCACTAAATCCACAAACTGGTACTTTAAATGATGTTCTAATGCATTTCTTTTCCAATATGAACCACTTTGAGATGCCTGCACTTTAAAAAGGTTTTGTTCAAATAAATCTGCCTTTCATAAAACAACTGTATTAATTAAGAACCAAACAAAATTTTTATCTTTTACCAATGAGTTATGCTCTACTAATCATAAATGGGTCTTTTTCAGGGTGTGGATCAATATGTAGCTCTTGCATTGTAGAAATGATAAATGCAAAGTTCCTCCGCTACCTGTTCAACACTCATCTTCTGGAGCTCCTCCTCCCAGTCTTCGGGGTCGCTGTGGTGGTAGTGAGAGGGTGGCGTGAGCTGGCTGAGGATGCTGGGGTCCCGGTCATGGCAGAGGTCCGTCAGGTGGGCGATGTAGAGCTTGAGCTTACTACGGTTCTGGGACAGGGCTAGAAGAGGGGGTATCATCTGCAGGGGTGGCAGGGAGAAGTAGTGTGGAAGAGAGGAAGAGGATGTTTAGGATAAGAGAGGGTAGTAAGGGACAGAGAAACATTGCGGGACAGGGTAAGAAAATATGTTATTTTTCTGTTGACACGCAAGATGATGAAGGAAATGCATGCTGCTGTTTGAAGTACGCACAGGACACCACCAGCATGAAAACACAATTTCACCAAACTAAAAAAAAAAAAAACAAGGCACCATCATGGGCATGCATTCTTCTGAACACAACATCATCTCACAATTTGAACCCACATACATTAACATGCATGTATGCATTGTTATTTATGTATGTGCAGCTCAACAAAGTGTCTTACAAAGCAACTTACTTAAAACTGTTATCCAATGCAAAATCATTAGTGTGAGAGCAGTGGCATGCAAAGCTAAGATACTTTTGTTTGATGCGATGAGACTGAGCCAGGATCATCTCACCCTCTTAGCTTGTGTATGCAAACACACACAAACACACACACACACAAAAACACACACTCCACTGATCCCTGTCCCAGAAGTCACTAAAAAGCGATAAATGAACAGAGTCGTAACACGGGATGATTGGTGAAAACTGCTCTTACACAACAATAACCATCAACATTATGAAGAGAGGAATGAGGTGACAGAAAGAAAACCACGGATGAATGGAAGACGAGTAAACATGCCACGGCGCACTGATGAAGAAAGACAGGTGTAAGCTTTTCATACGTGCTCACCCTTCTGAACAAAATGGCAGAGAGAGAGGGGGAGGGCAAAAAGGTAGGCTATGCCCAAATACCCTCCTCATCATCCTGTTAGCCACAAGGTAAGCCAATCGCAGCATTAGAAAGGAACATTTGGTTAGTGTATATACAGTTAGAGAGAGAAGAAAACTTTAAACCATCAAATGTGGTTAAACTTCATTTTAAACCAGTATCAGTTCAACCTGCCTCAAAACAAAACAACTTTATCTTGTTAAATCAGTCACTCACAGAAATGCTGTTGAAGATGCAATGGAAACATGACTGATTGGTGGTCAGATAAGCTACCTGATCTGGAGAGGGTTTGTGATTTGTCTGGTCAGGGGCAGTCTTCAGATGGTCATCCTCGTAGTTGTCTGCCATCAGTTTCATTCGATTCTGAGTCTGCGAATATAATATGGAGAGAATTAAAAACCACGTCTGTGACATTAAGCAGAGGAGTGAGACCCTAGTACTGCTAAGAATCAATCATACTGCATCAATTAATACGGACTGTTTAGAGATTTATGTAAGCCTAACCGTTGTTGCTTCAAATGTAAGCAGGTACATAGTTATTGTAAGTGATTAGTAGTTTTGGTTGTACCATACTTTAGCTCTCTTTCTATACATATAATCTACCTGATTTAGAATTAATAAAAACAAGGATTACAATTGTTTTTTTCAAATATATTTTTTGGGGCTTTTGGCCTTTAATGTACAGGTTAGTAGAGAGAGAGAGACACAGGAAATGGGAGGCAGAGAGGGGGGCACTGACACACAGGATAGGACCGCTCGGCGCGAGATTCGAACCGGGGTCGCCTGTAGTGAGGACTGTAGCCTCAACACATGAGGTGGATGCTCTACCCACTGAGCTAAACACCGCCACAAGGATTACAATATTTAGGAGAAAAAGATTACATAAGTCTAAAAACTTTGTATAAAGCCAGCATACAGACAGCCAGTCAGGAAGCTGTTTGATAAGAAGCCATTGTTTTACTTTTATTTGACTGGCTCGTGGTTACAGAGAGAATGTATTGTGGTAATTAGGGAAACAGTCTACATCCAAGGACTTCAAATACTGTTTGTAGAAATTTTACCCCCCACTGAGACAAAAGAAAAAGACATATTTTACTGGGAGTTGGCATTTAAAAAGCACAATATGTTCGGTGGTTACACAACTACCAATTAGTGGAAAGTCACACTGAGCCAAATTTCTGTTAAGTTGGACAGTTATCTTCTGTGTGGGAAACATGTATGACAGACAAATGGACATAACATGAATGTGTGTGGTCATGTTGAGCCTCCTTGAACTATTGAAAAGTCTAAATCATGTATTCTAAAAGCAGAAGCTGTCTCCTCACCTGCTGCTTGAGCTGTTGCACCAGTCTGTCCTTCTCCCGCTTCAGCAGAGCCACCTCGTCCTGGGTCTTCTTCTTCTTGGAGGACGACAACTCCAGAAGGGCAATGTTAGCATCTTTCTCACTGATGGCAGCCAACAGCGCCTCCTGCCTATTAGGTGAGAATGAAATGAGATGGCATTTAACCACATAAGTAAAGAGCTCAATTATCATTTATTATTCATAGTGAAAAATCATCCTGCCAGCTGGCGAGGGCCAGAATTGGATGACATTTTATGAGATACAGGTATTGATCAATAATACAGTCTCCTACACCCTACTGTGTTGCGTGTATGTGTGTGTATGTGTCTTACTTCATCTCCAGCACCTCCTCCAGGTGTTTCCTGCGTTCAGCCCTCAGTGTTGTGAGGTGTGCCTCTTTCTCACACAGAGACTGCTGGGTGGAGGCCAGCTTGGCCCTCATAGACTCCAGCTCCTGCTTCACCTTCTCCATGGCACCCAGCAGCTCCTCCATCTGGACGGACACACACACACAAAACACACGTTAATTATGAATACAGTACAATAGATCCAAATAAATCCGTAAAAAGTACAGGCCTTTTTTTCCAGGAAAATACTTTTTTGATAACTGCTCTAATGAGAGGCAGGGGCAGCAGAATTATAATATATACATGGGCTGCTGGGAAGGAGTAGGGGTCAATGATAACACACATCAGAGCTAAATATACTATTAAACTACAGCACTAAGTTTTATTTACCTGTCATTTACTTGAAAAAGGCAACAGAGTGCCATTGTTTTAATAACAATTGACTGAATGAGACTGAATAATTTATCACCAAATTATCAATATTATTGAATACGTTATATGTGATCCAAATAAATAGTTGTATTTTATTAGCAAACAGCAGGTAAACAAAATAAGATTAAAATGACATGAGCTGGAAACAAGAGCAACACCGTCCAAAATAATGCAATCTGCCAAAATCGAACTAGCCCCACAAAACCATTTTTATTGCAGGGCTGTTTTATAGCATTGCATGCATTTTGAGGTGTTGCTGTTATTGTGTCCACCCCTGTGAGTGTTGTTGCTCACTGATGGAGGTCAGACATACTGGGCTCATACCTTAGACCACTGTAAGTGGGCGAGGTTGGACTCATGCATTGGTTTGAGTGAGTGCTTCTGAGAGGCGGTGTGTAGCGGAGAGAAAACAAGAGAAAACGACAAGCAAAGATAAAAGAACTGAGGAAGACGAGGAGGCCAGAGCAGAGGAGGGAAGTGAGGAAAGGATGAGAAACACCACAATGGCATAAAAAGGTGAGGGAGAGAGAATCTCAGTACTGTATATGAAGGCGTTTGTTTTCTTCTACCAACTGTAAGATGCAATCCTGTGGCTTGTTATTATTGCCTTGTCATGCCGGTGTGTTTTTGAGGATGTACCTGTTTCTCCTGGAGTGTCCTGGCAGCCTCCTCCTGTGCCAGCACCATCTCTCGCTCAGCAGTGATTTGAACACTCTCTCGCAGGGCCTCCTCCAGCTCCTCTATGCGCTCAGACTTCAGACGCAGGGTGTCCTACAGAACAAGGAGTTGGAATTAGATGACTTATAGTTTGTTATGAATTGTGACAGTAAGGCAATGCTGCCAAATGTGAATGTTTCTGTAGGGTTAATGGAGGGAGAGCCACACACACACACACACACACGCCTTACCTTTACTTGCTGAGAGTTCTCAGACAAGTTGTCCTCCCTCTTTCTGGCCTCATCCATGAGTCGAGCATTCCTGCTTTTTTCCACCTGCTCCTTGTGCTTCAGAGATGCTACCTTCTTCGACTGGTCCTTCATTTGCCTGCAGGGACACCATGGGATACATGGGAAGAGTTAAAAGTATTTTTTTTTTGTACAGTTTATGTACTGGTCATGTTTTTAGGTCTTATTTCAACTGATGAGTGAAAGCACATTTTACTCAGATCTATGAACAATGGCTTCTCAAGTGAACAGCAAGCATATTCTAATATAGCACACAATTTTCACACATTGATTTTTCATGTGCATGACACAGATGGCCAATCTAGGTGGAAATTAAAGGTCTTGTGCAAATATAGTTGTGGCTCCAAATATAGTCACTTTATATTTGATATGTGCTTGATGGCTCACATATAGCCACTTAACATATAGAAAGTTCATAGTTCTGAATGTAGCTAACTGATCATTGCCTCAAAGAGAGGCAGCAGATGAAATACATTTCAAAATTAAATGTACAGTACCAGCACACAAAAATGACAATTATAACAGTACAGACTATTGGCAAGATTTTAGCCTCAAATTTAACTCAGAAATATAGAGGGTGAAAGAGGAAAAAGGTGTGTCAACAGGGGTCCAAGGAAATAGAAAGCATTCAGTGTCAGGAGAGGGTGATGGCTGTGGCTTCAAATACAAAGGAGAGGCAAAAGGTGGAAACTTTTAAAGAAACGTAAATGGAGAAAAATGTGTGAAGATGGTGAGAAAAAGATGCTGGATTTGGGGAGGGAAAGGAGAGAAAAAGAGAAAGCACTAACCTGGAGGTCAAACTGGTGGGGTGAGAGATTCCCGTTGTAAAGACAAGAAAGAAGTAAAGAGAAAAATAGACTCAGACCAGGAAGATGAATAAATATGAAGAAAAAGAGAGGAAAGGGATGGACCTCAAACATATCAGCTCTAGTTAACACAGTGTCTGATACAACAAGGTCACATTTTTCACCACACACACACACTACACGAAAAAGGACTTGACACTGCTGCAAACTGTAGCATGATTAAAGCAGGTCGGCTCATACCATTCACCACATAAGGTTTCAAAGCAATGCCGCCAATATGCCAAATGGCAGCTGGCCAAATAACACAGAAATCCACTATTTAATGTGCTGTGGGCAACAGTCTCCAGAGTGGCCTGTCGTCATCAGTGGAAAATTTGCATCATTTAAGAGGCACAACGGTCACAAGTCCGAGCTGACAGGCATGGAAACAGATAACAGAAAGTAATACAAGGAACAGCCTGGAAAAACCTCTGTTACACAAACAACGAAGCCTGTACATTTTGAACAATGTCACAGACCAGTAACCATGAAACCAAGGACAAAGATAAATTCACTACTGTACAATGAAAACAGCAAAGCTTAAATATGCCAAGCAATCACTGTCCACGTCTTTCATTACTTTAAAGGATGTAGAGGTGTCCCTTGAACATTCATCAAAAATAAAAAAAGATTTATCAAAAAGACTTTGTCCTGACCTCTAAAGCATTTATGAGCATGCATGTGAACACACATCCGCAACATGTTTCCACCCACCTCTCAAGCTCATTGATCTTTTTGTCCTTGTCATTCTTCTCATTTTCCATTTCCCGAAGGATCTCTAGCAAGCGGTCCACTTCAGCCTGGGCCTTCCCAGAATCCTCTTTGTGGCGGGCCACTTCCTGCTCCAGGCTCTTAATACGCTCGGCCAGCTCAGTGTTGGCCTGAGCCTCAAGAGTTGCATTTTGAGCCTAACAGAGGTTAAGATGCTGATTAGGATACAGCCGTTTTCACTTTAATGTTAGCACAAAGGGATCAGGACAGTAAAAATTCAAAAGTGGATAAAAGATAAATCTCATTTTTTTAATTCAATGATCTTACTCTCTTCAGTTGGTTCTCCAATTTCAGGCTCTCCTCCTTCTTTTGCTCTAAAGCGATCTCCAGACTCTTGAGTTTGGAGTCCTTCTTCAGCCCTGAGGAGGCCAGGGATGATGCATGCTCCTTCAGGTCTAACAGAGACGTCTGTGCACACACACACACACACACACACACACACACACACACACACACACACACACACACACACACACACACACACACACACACACACACACACACACACACACACACACACACACACACACACACACACACACACACACACACACACACACACACACACACACACACAAATATAATATAAAGTTTATCAAACTAAGACCACGGAACAGAAGAGACTGAAAATGCATTCGATCTAATACAGGCATCCACGACTCATCGCAAAGTAAGACTAATGGAAAAAACATGACGTTCATTTTTTGACAGTAAAGTTTCGTTGTATTTATAGAATCACAGTAAACAAGCGTTTGTCTGTCTTTGTGTGAGCTTTTTTTTCTCTCACCTCTCTGTCTGACAGGTCTCCCTGCAGTAAGCTCAGTCTTTCCTTAAACTCTTTTAGTTCCTTTTTGGTGCAGTCAAGCTCTTCTGTCTTTTCCCGGTCGTCTCTGTCTCGCTGCTCCTTTAGACGCTCAATGATGCGCTCCTAGGAGGAGGTAGAGGAATCAATGACACACGCTGACAGAAATAACAATACATACCACCACGACCACCGTACATACATAGCTAAAAATGAACACGCACAGAAATAAATACAAATTCTAATTTTCTAGTGCACCATTGACTTAAGTTTGTGCAGACACTAACCTTTTCTGCAAGAGACTCCTCCAGTGTGGTTAGAGCGGTGTCAGTGTTGGAAGTGTCTGCCTGCAAGGACTTCACTCTCTCCTTCAGGCTGCTCATCTGCTTCTCCTTGTCCCTCAGCTGCTCCTGCAGATTCTCAATCTGCAGAGTGAATACAAGCCCACCCACCCTCAGTCAGCATGGCCATCAAACACACAGCACACAATTGGATGCATCATTGCAGTCATTTCACACAACAAATTCAAGACAAGTTCTTTGAAACCGAACTTATTCCAAATCACCTTCTTCTGTAGCACATTAACCTTGCGCTCTTTAACCTCAAGCATGTCCTTGAGGTCGTGGATCTCCCCATTGAGTGTTCCCTTCTCTTCTGACATTTCTTGTATCTGCTTGCTCTTCTTATTCAGAGTCGTCTCCTTCTCTTCCAAGCGCAGGCGCAAGGCATCCACCTGGCCAGGGAACAGTAGAGAATTTCTAGTAATCATAGACTTTAACTGTGTTCTGTCTTTTTAAAGTTTAAAACCATACATAGAAAACTGTAGCACAACACTGCACCAGGGTGTTTGCTATAAACATATTCCAAAATCCTCTGGGCAAAGGTGTTTATGCTGTACCTCTGTCTGCAAGATGGCAGCTCTCTGCTCCTTGGCAGTGAGGGACTCCTTGAGGACTTCAATGTGTTGCTTGCTGTCTGAGAACTGGTTGGTCAGCGTCTCCAGCTTGGTCTGCAAACCAAGAAGCTCAGAGTCCTTCCTGGAGAGGTCGTGCTTCACCTGCTCCATCTGAAAACAAAGGAGGGGGGTGGGAGAGCGATATATGTTCATGAGAAATCTGAGTTTACCCCCTGGCTTGTTAGATAATTTCAAACAACTTCAGCAGCTCAGTCAAACTAAACCCCATCTTGTTGTCTCTGACCTTATTTTTCATGAACTTGGTGTGGCTGCGGTAGACTTCCATCTGCTTCATCTCCTCCTGACGCTCCTCACAACTCAGAAGTCCATTGGATTTCATCATTAGCAGCTCCTCCTCCATGTCCCTCAGGCCCCGCTCCATTGAATTGATTTTTGCATCCTGGGGTGGATGAAGAGTGGTTAACACACGTAGCATGATGTGAACTTACACACCGCACACATCTCTATTCAACTACCTTCATGTCAATGACAGTCTGTAAAGCCTTAGTTTTGGTGGACTCTGGGGTTCCCTCATATCGACGGTGCAGCTCCTGCTGGGTCAGATAAGGAGGATTATGTTGACAGTATAGAATATATGCAGTTTCAGATCAGGCAAAAATGAGCAAAAACATAACTAGACCACCCAAAATTAATGTTAATGTCCATGACTGAGCTGGACATTACCTCTCTTAGTGCTGTAATCTCTCTGTCTCTCTGGTCCAGTAAACTCTCAAGGTGATGTCGGTGCATCTCTGCATCAGCCAGTCTCCTGGTGCGCTCCTGGTCCTCCTCTGATGCTTTAGCAGATGGCCCTGAAACAGCAAACATTATGACAACTTGGTGAAGTAGTTCAAAAGACTTAAATGTTGTTGTAGTGAAACAGATTCCGTCTTCACAACAGCCTACATGAGCATCATCAGCCATGCCGGTAAAAATCGCTTGGAGCTTGCAGAGTTAGTTTTATGCATCAGACACAAGCTAATCTGTTCAGCAGGGAGGGATATGCAAATGTACGCGACTCCAAACTGCACACACAATATGAAGCAAAAACAGAGACCACCACCAACCACCATGTCTGACTGTGATAGACTGAGACCCAAACCCACCATAATAAAGATTTGAAATAGCTATTAACTAGTGAGACTTGGTGACGTGCTGATCTCCTGGAGCCCAAACCTACCTTTGCTCTGCAGCATCTCTAAAAGTTTCTTGATGGACTCGTCTCTGGCTCCCAGGGTTTGCTTCTGTGTGTCAATTCTCAGCTCCATCTCTTCCAGGGTCTTCCTTAGGAGGAATAGCTCTTTGGCCTGCCTCTCATGCTCAGCCTGTAGCCGCCGGTAGTTCTCCTCCGTAGGTTCAGAGGTCAGGGCCAGGTCCCTGCCTTGGCTGGCAGGGTCTTGCTGGAGCAGCTGGTTCAGGTCCCTCTGGATCCTCAGTTCATCCTGGAGGGCCTGCACCGTCATCTGGAGATGCTGGGGACAGATACAACATTCATGTGTTTATTACTTTTCATCTGTTCTACTGGATTTTAGTACAAAACAATTCATATTAGGCTAGGTGAAGGAAAATTATTGATTATTTGAATGGCATGGGACTGTGACCAACTCAACTTAATGGGAATTGATTCTGACAGAATATTGTGGTAGTCAGTTAAAAATCAGCCTCTAATCATGACCGAAAATGTGTCAATACTCTGATAGATTCACCCCAACAGTCATGTGTTGTGGACAGTGTTTCATTTCATGCCCAGAGAAATACAAGTGGTGAAACACAATCAGCCCAGTATAGTATTGCATTGTTTGTGGCATCTGACGCCACGGACACTTGGCAGAGCTGTAACACAAGGCTGTGTTACACTCTGGTCTGAACCAGCTATGAGCGTTTTCAGATGAGGGAACAAAGAGACAAGTCAGTGTCTGCCTTCGCTTCTCCCTGTCCTCCTCCTCCAGCCCCCTCCTTTTCTTCCTTTGTCATTCTCTCCTTCATCGGTGCACACCATCCCCGTCCCCACACGCTGTTCATCTACCTTGCTTGCTCTCTCCCCATCTCTTCCCTCCAATACTCTCACCTCTCCTCTTACTAACCCTCCTTTTCTATCAGCCTCTCCACCCCGTGACTAAGGCTGACTCACTGCTGTGACTACACCGATCCACCCTCCACCCTCCACACACACACACACACACACACTCTCCTTTCCTCAACCCCCATATTCTCACTCTTTCTGCCCGAGGAGAGATCACAGTCAGTTTAAGAGAGCAGAAAACATGAGAGGTGTGATGCACTAACTATACTGATCTAAACATTCACTTACTCACAACTCATTACTGTGTGCACACACAACCAAACCTTTGCACCACACACAGCACAGCACTGAACAGGCTGTATAAAAGTCAAAATGTTTTTTTAAAAAGCTCAGTGTATGATACAAACTTCTTTTTCTTTTATTCAAATCTCCTGTCTACTGCACTAATACTACTACTGCATACCAGTTGATGAAGCATCACTGACATTTCACAACATCCTAACATAAATGTAGTATATTATTCGTATGGCAAGGAGTATTTAGTGAGAAATATCTAATGATTATTAGATAAGTATCTGACCTTTTAAAAAAAAAATTATTATTAAATGAGAAGAGCAAGATGACAGCTATTTCCCACTATTTCAGCTGAGGTAATAACAGTCACTTATCACAGAGGATGACAGGGACACATGCCATGCAGTGGGGATTTTGGAAACACTGTGGCTGGCACGCAAATCAGCACAGCAAGTGCAGATACACATTAAAATGATGGAAGCACACAGATTAGAGAATATACACAAGGAGATACAAACATACTAATGCAAACGTATGCACAGTCAGTTGGAGCTCCGTTCAATGGGGGCATGCAGTTTAACAGAGACCGTAATTAGCCAAATGACTGTGTGTGTGTGTGTGTGTGTCTCCGTGCTTTCCGTTGCATGTGTGCCGGCGTGGGAGGTGGAGGCTGACATATGAAAGCGGACATCTTTAAATTACAGCACCCACTGATTAGCCCTGCACTAGTTGGGCATTACTGGAATTAGTCCACAGTGTGCTTCTGTGACTCAGCAGGAGTGAAAACAGCAAATTATACAGATCTGCCCATCCATTAAGAATCACAGTGAAACAAAGACAATTTTTCTTCATTAATGAAACTTAATTGGAACAACTCCCACAGCAGATTGTAAGTTTTAAAATAGAACTTAAAGCTATATTTATTAAGTCACTATTGTTAAGTACATAAATGTGTGTGTACAGTATGTACACGTGTTACTCATGTCGCTTAAAATGGAAGCCTGTTCAGCTCTGTTTTTTAAATAAACAGAATACTAGAAAACTAGTACTAAATACTAGTTTTTGTCATTTAAACAAGGAACTTGATAATACTTACAATTGGAAATTAAAAAAGGAACCAAAGCAGCCAACACAAAGTCACAGATATAGCTCATATTTCAGTATTTTCTCTTAACTGCTCTTTGGACTTTATACTTGTATTTTTATTCTAGATTGTGTATAACATGTATTTATCTGGTTTCTAATAATTTCTTCTCAAGGTACCAAATGTGTACAAAACATCTGATGAACCAAAAGAGAAAATTTGGTTTAATATTCTTGAGTGACTAAATCACTACATAAAAAGTGCTTTTCACATCAGCTTCTTTCTTTCTAGCTGTGACAACATTCTTATGTTGGTTTTGTGTTTTTCTGCTGTGGTTAAACTGCTACACATACACCCAGCTTTTATAAAAATTGCACCTTCCCCACATTTTTATCCTCTTTACCACATCCATCAATTTCTAAAGCATATAGAGATGCTAATGCAGCCATTAGACTTACACCCTCTTTCATCTATTAAGCATGAGCATATAGCTGCATATAAGAGGATTAACTAGATGTTCAAAAATCTGCCTCTATCCTATGCAGAGAGAGAAACACACGTCTACTAAAGCGGACACACTGGAGGCAAATGCATTTATCCAACATGTTTGACCAATGGAAATTGATGATACTATTCAAAATCACAACAAAAAGATCAAAAACAGGAATTTTCAAAAGAAGTCAAACAAAAGTATCTGTTTAAACAACCACGGGGGAACACTCACCTGTACTTCATCTTGAATCACACGATATTGTTCCTTCCACACAGTAATCTTAGAAACCTCGTCTTTCCGAAGAGCTCGCTCCTTTTTTAACTCTGGGCTCCAAAAGGTCTTTATGGAATTCATGGAGGAACTGAGCTTACTCTCTTTAACCTCCACTTCTCGCCGCAGCATCTCATTTTCACGCAGAACCTAAGAAATCAAGATGAAAGGAGCAGCACATAAATACATGTGGTCTGTCAAACCTTGCATGTACTGTTAATTAAAAATTCCACATCTCAGTTAGGTAATATTGGCCGACTGTAAATAAAAACAAGAAAACTACCTCTTTGAGTTGGGCCTGCAGGTCAAGTATGGTGTTGTCTCTGGCCTGCCTTAGAGAATGGGGTACCGTGGAGGCCATGTGGTGGTCCCCAAAAGCCAGAGAATCACCTCCCATCATGCCTGCTGGCAGCATAGCATTGGCAGGCACTGAGGTGGAAATATTTGGAGTGCTGGCAGCCACTACTCCACTGCTGCTGCCCCTTGACCCATATGTCACCCGCTGTCTCCCCATGGTTGTTACTGTCCCACCACTTTTGGTAATGTGGTCGCCTGCCATGGCAACCTCATTGTCACTCAGGTACATTGGTCCTGAGGTGGCATACGCAGCATTGAGGGACTGGATGTTCTCCATGGAAAGCGTCTTGCCTCCAGGTCCTCCAGGACCCCCTCCACTACCTCCAGTGCTGTTGGTGCGGCGGTGTCCCATACGAGGAGAGCGGGGAAGGCGAGGGGAACGGCCCTGATTACCTGTACCTCCTCCATCCTTTCCTCCACTATGGTTGGCATCCCCTCTGCCAACAGAGCGGGCGCTACCATACATCTTCTGATAAATAGAAGAATCAAGCTCACAGCAGAACTGTAGGCTGGTGAGTATATAGTCTTGCTGATTTTGTGGTTGTGACTTTGACCAATTCTGTGGATACGTGGCGGTGAGCCTGCTTCAACTGGCGACAGAGGACACAATGTTCATGACAAAAAAAGATCTGACTTTCCGCTTTCAGTGAGTGACTTTCCTCTTCCAACAGGTGACGTTACATCCAGTGTAGCAAATATGAAACCAATCTGTAAAGAAAACACAGTATTTCCCAATATATTTCAGTACGGTATGCAGAGTGGTAGCATATGAAGTGAATGTACACAGAGTTGACAGAGTAGTGTATAAAGACGGTGGTTTGTAACAAAGTCTGAGATTACTGGGTGTCATGTACAAGCTTCCAGTCCATCTCCAGCAAAATGGGAGTTCTCTGACTCATTAATTAATACTGAGCACAATGACAGTGAGTAAGAAAATGCTTTTCTGCACAGGTTTCACTGGAATCCTGTCTGCAAAACAGACAGTTATGTAACTGTAAAAGACCATGTCTAAGAACAAAATTCTTCTCAGCTGGGGCTCCTTAAGCACAAAGTCCTTATTAAATGACCAATTATCATACCTACAGGGCAGAAATGTGTAAAAGTTTGTCAGCCACTGCTTTAAGGTTTATCCTTAACAAAAGGTGAGGTTGAATGCGGTGTTAAACTGCTGGTAAGTCATAACTCTTCCTCGTCTATCAATGTGACTATAAATTATAAACAGGCTCTGGTGAGCTTTTGTGCACGGACATGTATCTATCTGCTCCGTTTAATATTGTGTTTGTTTTTCACTGAATAACCCTAACTAACCCTATTTCCACCACAGCCATTTAAATTGGACAGTCTGCGTGGCCTGGCTAGCAGCTAACGTTAACACACCGGCTAACAGTAAAGGCTGACATTTCTACCTTCATGTGTACCCCAAACTTGTTATTTGCGTTGAGAAGTGTGTTATTTGGTTCGTATAATAGAAACAGGGCCTAAATCTTGAATGTTTTAATCATTTTTTCTTCTAATGTGCTGACGCTGTGGATTAAAACTAGCAAGGGAGGGAAAAGGGGATTGTCCATGGTGGACGTTGTAAGGAAAAAAAACCCTCCCTGCTTGTAAAACTGAATACAGACAGAAATAAAACGCCTGTCAAATTCATGACTGCCTAGATATCGTAATAAGATACGTCAACTGTCTAAATGTGACAACGTTAAACCACAATTACAGCATTTGCACAATCTCACCGACACCGTAACGTTACAGGGTCTGCTTTGGAGACACCCATATCAAACCATATCCATTTTCCTCCTACTCTACTGAACGGCTTCCATTGTAAGACACGGATTTTCTTCATTTCAGAGGTTTACCGCGCCTCATTAAAAAACAAACATACAGCCTAAATAAAATACACATACGTTTAATGTTAGCTCGCAGTGACATATGGAGGCTAGTCCATCCAATTTATGTGGTCAAGTAGAACCTCTATTTTTTTCTCGCTAACACAATAGCCATTGGTAAAAAATCTCTCCAAACAAACTACCTTTCTCGTCCTCCAGTGGAGTTCAAATCGGGGCCAGTCCCCAATCCTATGGCAAATTGAGAGCAGCGTCAAAAACGGTCATTTTATGTTAATTACACGATAGATGTGTATCTGATTTTCCCATCTTTTTGCCAGCAGTACCAGCGGCTCAGGAGAGCCAGGGCGCCTCAGTGACGTCAAGCCTCCTGTGCGCGCTCACTACAGTCTTAATCCTCGCCACGCTTGAATTTTAAACGCGCGGTCACGAGCTCATGGTGGTAGACAATGTAGACGGCAGAAAGCAACAAAAATACCAACGCTTTGACCAAAAAACGATACACTGTGTTCAATATATATGATGGGAAAAGTAAAAGTTGTGTTTAAACTCATACGTATTTGAACATTCTTTTCGGAAAGCAAGCACCAGTAACCATGCATGAAGTTTCTCTATTTAAAATACCCCCCAGTATTAACAATAAAATATAACATAGACATCGTAAATACACTATCTTCAGTAGTAAAGGTTTAATTTAATGTGACTGAATATAGGGGAAAACCCTAAAGCGTGTTTTGCCAACATTTGCCAGCAGGGGGCAGTGCCTACCCGTGGAAAAAGTCTCGGCGTTGAAACCACAAACATCGTGGTCTTGGTGATTGGTCAGAGAAAACAGCAATACAAAAAAGTAAATATTTGGCCTTAAAAATGTATCTCAACATGAAAACGATGTATATTAGCAAACTCATTATGACACAGTAAAATATTGGGTTTAGGCCTATTTTCTGTAGTAATGTTTGTTCGAATAGAAATTTGAAAAAGAGTCATTAAAAATAAGTTTCCACTTTCGTTTTTATCATAACAGGCGTGTTAAACAGTATAAAGGGAAGATACGGTCAAAAACATTAAACACAATGGAGTAAAAGAAAAAAAGAAGTTACAGGTTGTATTAAATTGAGAGTTTAGATTTAAGTGTATTTGCAAGTGCAATTATAACATTAAATTGTACACACTTTGTTTAGAGAGTAAATATGCAGGAAGTAAACATCGGTATTCTTTCAGGGGAAAAATCCATAACATTTGCAATAAATATTAGAACATATTTAACGACACAAATTTAGCATGTGTTAACAATGTAAAAAATACAGCTACATCTGACCAATATTTCAGCAGTAAAATAACAAATGCAAAAGAGAAGGGTGAATGATTAATGTGAAGAGTGAAACAAAAGCATATCATGTTATGCAGGATTTCAAAATGTATTTTTCAAACCTTTTAGAATATACTGATGTTTTATATATTAATGGCCAAGTTTTATTTTAGTTAATACCTTGCATTAACTGATTCCAAAAGTTTTTTCCTTGAAATTACCTATCTTCTGTGCAATTCATTGAGAATATAGGTTTTATTGCATGTTGAATCAATGATGTCTAGACTACTGATACAAATTCATGGTTTGAATTTATAGGCCTGTGTCTTTTGATTGAAGGAGACAGTCCGTCTGAAATAGCAATACACACAAAACTAAAGATTTCCGTAGGTTATAGCCTACAGTTATAAGTTATCATGAAATCATTTTTGGCATGTGATATACCATTATCCACTATCATAAAACAAATCAGATACAAAATTGATACAATGTCGGTACCTCAAAAAAAAATGTTTTCTTCAAAGTTATCAGTCACAATTTGAAATACACCCCCCATACACATACCCCCTCACACACACAAGCACATGTGCACACACACTTACACTTATTTTTCTGTTTTTATTTTGTTATTGTTGTCAAATACATTTGTTTAGTTCCCACTTTTATGTGGTCATATTATTTTCTGTAATGTGAAATAACATTTTTGGGTGGAGGCCTTAAATAAGCCCATTCGGGTTTTCTGCCTCTCCCTACACTGTATATTTGATATAAACTAAACTAAACTAAAACTAAACTGGGGCGCTTTTGGATATAAATGCAGTCATCGCAACTATAAGAAAAATGGACAATTCATTGAAATCAACTTTTATTGTGTTATATAAAAAAAACCCCAATAACATCATATAAAAGAAAAGGCTCGTCAATTAAGCTGAAAATATGACCTAAAAATAATACGAGTTATGAGGTCATTCCTCGTTGACGCATGCGCTGTAGGAAAGAAGCCGTTTCTTCGTCAATATGTAGAAACTGCGACCGAGAGCCCACAAACTGTAACTCCGTCATATTCAGTAACTGGACAACATATCTCTCTGACACGTATGGATAATGTACACGTAACATTAGTCCTCTTTTCACAGACGAAGACGGATCTCCGCGGTGAGGACAATTTCAAACCTCGGTGATCATCATTCGTGTTTTGGATATTGAGGTAGGTCGCTCTCCGCCACCCCCAGCGTCGCTGTTCATTAGCTGTGACGGGCTAGCTGTAATGTTCAAATAAATAGTGAACCATTCAACCACAGGGTCAGACTCACCCTCAACCAGCTAGTAAAGTATATATAATTGTCTAATAATAATAATGCTATTGATATTAACGTGAAATTGAAAGGGGCAGACCCCGGAGGTGGGTCCAGCATTGTAGGCCATGGATAAGACCCGCCTAGCTAACAGTGATAGCTACAGCTGGGTAACGGCGGCGCTGTCTGTCGCTACCTGGTAACTTAGCATTTCAACCGGCGTCACACCGGTGAACGTTTCCGGTTTGTTAGCACCAGCACGGCTCGTTATGTTAATCACTCAGGGATGGAAACTGGGCCTGAATACGGTAAAGTTGTCAATAATTAGTTAAAGTTTGTGTTATATTGCTAACGGTCCCATTTTTTTAATGGCAACACCGGCTATCTATTTGAACTGTGAGCTCAATTTGTCGACAGCTGGGAGGATTTTACTTGGAAAAAAGGACGTGACGTGGAAATTATTCATCGTTGGTTAGGCCGGGATTAGCTCACACCAGCTAACTAAACTAGCTCTGTGCTAACAAAGAGCCGTCGCTCCTCCTCGCTTTGTATCGCTCGGTGTTGCCATTTCAAACGCTGTGGTGTCACTTGTGAGGCTGTGAATAAGTAGGTACGTAAGACGGGAGTTACGTTTAATTAAAATACCAATTTCATTAATTCCCGTTACAGTTCCTTGTATTAATTGGGATGTTAGTGACGCTAACATCGTCAGATTTGGCTCTGGTGTTTTGGTTGCCTATGCGATGTTAATTGCTGTAACCATGGCAAGGTATATGTTAGATGACGAATAAGTAATAAGGCTGTCATTGCAAACGTGCATGCTTAAAAAAACACCGTAAAGGATGCAAAAGTGGAAACATTTGCAGTAATTGTCAGACCAAAATGGCAGCGGTCTTTGCACCTACAATTTAAATGTTGGTGGGTTTATAGCTTTGCAGCTTTATCGTTGAGCGTACAGAAATTATTATTGCAATTGTTTTATTCTTTGTTAGTCAGACTGTGTTCGCTAATTTGAGATCACCTGTGTGTATTTCTGATCTCTCGTTCATACTCGAGACTGAAATAATCAGCTGTCAATTAGTTACGTCTAGTCTCTAACAAGTGTGAAGCATTAAGAGGTTAATGAGTTAAATTTAAAGGAGTAGGGAACGCATTTATGATTTATACTGCATTATGTACTTACAAACGTTAGTTTACAAATTAGCTAAATGTTATATTGATTTTGCATAGCTGAATAATGCAGTATAACCCCCATTTGGACCTGCAGTGAAGCCCCTGTGACAGTAAGCATGTGTCCTACATGCCCTTGGGCAAGACAGCAGATTTTATTAAAGAAGGAGAAAGTAAAGACACATTTCACCTTTGTTTATTAAAAGTGTAATACAAAATGACCTGGTGCTTTACTGCAGTACTATTTATTTATTTTTTAAAAAGGCACATGGCATTCGAGGTAATGTCTGGAGCACTGGCAATGTTATAAAACTTTATGTATACTGTAAATTCGACTTGTGAACTGTTGTGTAATCTTGTTGACATTTGACATAATATTGGCTACTTTCTGAAACATGCCATTGAGCTTTTGTTTTTTTATTTTCTCTTGCAGTGAAACTGGACTGGACTATATTTGGATTATCTGGCCAACCTGCCTTTCCCTGCAGTCAGACGTTCAGTGCCTGTAGCAGGCTGTGCATGTTTGTTCCTCACCAGTGATTCCTTATGCTTGGTAGAAACCGAACCCTGCGTCTTACAGGATGGATGGTGTGGACTTAAAGGGGCTTGTGTATCAACATCAACACTCTGTGTTCTGCTGCGGTGTTCATTTTTTTTCCTTTTACAAAAGAACACCTCCCATCCTACACCTCCAATCTCTGAACTCTATATATATAAAGACCGTCTTTGAGCAATAAAAAAGACAGTGAAATATAGGAGTTGGAAGACGTTCTATATTTTTTCCTTGTAAATCACAGATAGATACTGCTTAGAGAAGCCTATATGGCAGACATGGAAATATCCTTACTTTAATTTCTCAATTATTGTACCCCCTTACTCTTGGTGTGGGTGGTGGGATGTCGGAAAAGCCTGACGACAAAATGGTGAAGTTCCTGGCTCCCCCTCAGAAGAGTGGAAATGGCCCGAGTTCGGGTTCAGACTCCATGGTGACTGACTGCCGGCCGCCAGAAGTGAGGCGGCGGCATCACACCATGGAGCGTGATCGTTGTAACCCCGAACACCGTTTCCTGCGCCGCAGTGTCATCAGTGACTCCAATGCCACAGCACTGGCCCTCCCTTTACCCAGCAAGATCCCCATTCCTGCACCTCTACGGATTCAATCATATGAAGCTGTCCCCCAGCGACAACAGGCTGTTGCTGCTGATCATTTGCCACGGGCTGAACCAAGTTTAGCTCCAAATGAGGAGTCTGCTGATAGTGGTAGAAGAAGAGAAGAAGGAAAAGACATAGAAATAGCCAAGGTGGAAGTAGTGCCTTTAGGAAAGGAGCCTCCCAGTGTACAAGAAATCTGTGATAGAGAGGTTGTGATAGCAGCCCGTGCTGCACCATGCTTAGAAGCAGAGTTGCCAAGTCAAACCGAACCTGAAAGCACTGCTGAGGTGAAGGCACATGGAGAAGAGGGGGAGGAAGAAGATAAGGACTCTGCCAAGGCTCGAGCAGAGGCAGAGCAGAGAGAAGCTGAGAAGAAAGTGCAGGAGGACATCGAAGAGGCGGAGACCAAAGCGGTGGGAACATCACCGGATGGCCGTTTCCTAAAGTTCGATATCGAAATTGGACGCGGCTCCTTCAAGACCGTCTACAAGGGCTTGGACACCGACACCACAGTAGAGGTGGCTTGGTGTGAGCTGCAGGTATGAAATTCTGATAACTATTGTTTTGATTACTTAACCCCCACCCCGCCCCCCCCGTCGCACCCATCATGGCTGCTGTCATTTCAATACATTTTCCACTTTATCTTGTGCACTGATTTGGCATATAAGCAGCTAAGAGGGCCTCAGTTGTTTTTGGTTGTTAATTCACTTATCCCTGACTGTTGTACACTTTTGTTTCGACTGTTAGCTTTTAACAGGCTTAAGCATGGCGGAGTAGAGCAGAAGAGTAAATATATTCATGGAATTTCCTTCCACATTGTTAGCTGAGCGACAGCCTCTGACATTTCCGGTTTGAGAGACATGACTCGCATTTCCCTTTTGATTGTTTCACTTAGCCTTTGTCAGCAAAGCACAATAAAAAAAAAACTAATTTAATTAATTTAGCCTTTTTGGTGCAACTCAGTCCGTACAGGTTGGCATGACAACACATGAGACTGACTGTCTTTAATGGAAAAGTGTCTAGCTCACGTTAAGGCACTGGCAAAGTACCAGAGGTTATTATGGCTTGTATAATGAATGTTTATAGCACTCTGGGACTAAGGAATATCAAACACTTGAGACACAGGAAATGCAATATTGAGTTATGGTAGTGATTTCCTGTATCACATTTTCATAGTGTTAGAGGATATTGTATACCATTTTAAAATAAACTGCTATTTTAATAATTGATTAATGATGAATAATTGAGGTTATTACAACACCCTTTGAAGATGTTACATCTCAAATGACTATAAAAAGACACGGCTAAGACTAAATCAGGCAACAGTGGTTATAATCAACTCTTTTTAAAAACACTTTTCAGAGATCTTCCTCTCAATACTGATTTTGAGTTTTATTCCCATCTTTAAATTATTCTTTGATCCTTGAGTTAATTATTGGACCTATTTCACTGTTGATAACCTAAATGCAACGTGTCTGTGTTTATTAATTAATAATGTTGTTGCTTCAGACCATTTGGTACTCATACTCTTAAATATGCTGAAAATAATGTCGCTCTGCTGTCTGTCCAGTTAAAGCAGTGACATGGCCCACAGCAAAGTTTGACCTCATTCACCACATGAATGTTTGCTTTTACTGTCACGCTTTTCCCTCGTCATGAGAGGCCTCACACAGCAGCGCACACAACCATAGCTGCACATGCACACTGGTTTCAGAACAATGTGAAGATTACTGACACGTGCCCCTCCCCCCCCGACACAGAGCGAATCTCGCGCATGCTCGGTGCGTCGCTGCTCTAAATGCTTGTGTGAATGTAAAATGGGTCACATTCCTGACTGAGGAATCTCCTGTGTGAAGCAGCTCGGCCTGCCAAGGCCTGCTTCACGACTATCAGTCCACCCTCCGAGCCTCTCGGCTTCCTCACATTTTCCATATTTCTGTTTTTTTCAACCTCTTTTTATTTCAAGTACAACTCACTTCATGTAACTGCTCTCCTTCCTCCTTTAGCTGATAGTTGTGTGCTTGTAGTTATCTCTGTTTAAACTTCAGTCTACAACATTATCTATTCCTCTTTCTTTTGACCTCAAACTGTTTGCCAACTTCTGCAGTAGTTATTTTAACTTTGTTAGTATTCGTTTGACTTCATCTACGTATGAACGTTTATATTCTGCTCCTTAATTATATTTATTGTTTAGTATTTGGGCCACAACTCATAAGTTACCATAACCAAGTGCCTAAAAGAATGTATGATCATCAGTTTTCTGTTGAATAAGTTATTATTAATACTCTTTTTGCTTGGTTGGTTTGTAGAATTAGTTTAATTAATTTATTGGTTCAGAGAAATTTAATCTGCAACTATTTGATAATCGGTTAATATTCATTGTCACTTTTAAAGGAATGAATCCAAACATGTATTGGCTTTTGCTTCATAAATGTGAAGAGTTGCTGTTTTTTTCATTACATAGGATACTAATATTTTTGGGCTGAAGATGGCATGTCAGACTGATAAATTAGATAAATGGCATTTTTTGATAATTTCTGACATTTTCTAGACTTAATGATTAATTGATAATTAAAATAATCCTTATTTGCAGTCCTGTTTACATAAAATGACTCCCACATAAGGAGTGTGCGTTCCCTAAGATGTAACTACCTCTCTTTTGATGCTCACCTACAGAATCAGCTTTGTTTCACACACATGGTCCGCTCTGAAGTACGCACATGTAACCCAACACCCCCCACCCCCACACCCCCCCCACCCCCCAACTCAAGACAAGAGTTTCAGTGCTAGAAACTGTTGAACTACACATGAGAGGCTGAAATCCCCTCTCACATGGTTGTTAAAGCTGTCCCATGATCACTCAAGTGCTCGTGTTACATTCTCCATACAGCCTCCGGGCATATTTAGTGGGATATAATCTTAATTTTTGATATTTTTACCACATTCAGTTTGGTTTCCATTTCCTCTGAGGAGCTTTTAGATGTACATATACCGAGTATTTTCTACTTTCCTGTAAATATTTTTCCAAAAAAATGCAACAAATTTTAAGATGGCGCTGTATAAGAAAGGAGTAGGCTCGTTGAGTTGCTCTGTTCATCATTTTATTTCCTCTTTACGGCTTAATCAGTGGTGCAGAAAATAATCAGCTGTGTGTGTTCACAGGGAATTTGGTGTCAGCATAACCTGTGCCTGTATGCTAATGAAACAAGTCTGACAGGTTTTCCCTCATAAGATCCTTTTTTAATCTCGCTTTAACGTGGCAAATTTGTTGAGCCTCACCAGCTGTCCTGTGAGACTCAAATACTAATTACACACAAGAAATGGAGAGACTACTTTGATGTTCTCAGGTCTATAGCACTAATCGGACAAATAATGTAAAGTTTGACCCAAATGTGGCTATTCTTTATATTTTCTGATGTTTATTTGCCAGGGACCATATCAGACAGGACCTGAAAGCACCACAAGTGGAAAGTTTTTACCTAGTGTGGCGATCTGTTCAGTATTTGTTGATATTTCACTGCGGGCCAAAGTTCTGGACTGACGAACCAGCATAACCTTCCCTGGAGCTGCGCTGCGAGCACGGCCGAAAACCTCAGTGTGTAAAGTTCATGTGAAGTGGCCCCGGTTTATTCAGTATGAAAGGCCATCTGTCCACAATCGTCTAAGAATTTCTAGGCTCCCACCCTGTTTCACCCACCCGCGAACCCACACATTTGTGTCGGATCTCATGTTGCAGACATGTTTGGACAATAAGTAGGTCACCACGAAGAGGAAGCCAAGGGGGGAAAAAAAAGAGAATAAATTTAGGAGCCTCCCCTTTCTTGCTCACTCATCCATCCTCAACCATGTCATCATCCACTCACTGCCTCCCCACCTCCTTCCTCTCAGTCACTGACTTAAGCCAAACGTTGAAAGATTGAAAAGAGAGAGCTCCAGACATCTTTTAGAAGCTGCGTGAGTTGCCCATCCAGCTGGCTGACACGCTACACCCAAGTAATATAACATAGTAGCCTGTCTCTCGTCATATTTGGTAATTTTTTACCAGATAAGATTTTCAGTTTCTAATTGCTTATTAAATCAGTGGTTTAATGTCTTAGCTCCTTCTCATTCACTGTTCAGTCTCAAAGCAGTGCATCACTAACAGATGCACCACTAAAGGAAAAGATAATTGACTCTTCTTTATAAAACCTGTAAACTGACTCAATGTGCTATTAGTGGAGTTCCCCTTTACTAATAATTTCCTGTCGGATGCATCTGCAGTTGTATTACGTTGAAATGAAATGAAGTACACCAGTAAGAAAACTGAGGTCAATGCCAGCTTTGTGCATCACAGCACTCGAAATAGACCAGAAAGCAAAACAGGTACAATTAACGGTTTAGTTTGATAATTTGATCATCTGAAATATATCATGGATAAACACGTTTATTTGTTACCCATGTTTTGAAAGCACTCAGACCCCAGCACACATTGACTGTAATTCAAAACCAGTTTGTCTCATGTGCTCTGAGACAGCGACGCTAGATGAAGCACCGCTATAGACAAAGCACAAATCGTTGGAGGAAATGTACCCCCTCAAATCTGAACTGAGGGGCACATAAAATATAATGAAAAGAATCGAAGAGTCCGATATGATTGATCCACTTTATTTTATAATACTTACTACATGATTTTTAAATGCAGCCTTCATTGTAGGCTCCTTGAAAGTAGAATAAAAAATATATTTACTGTTAGAGTATTTATTAACATTAATGTATTATAGAATGGTAGTTTCTTTCATGTTGTTTATGTATTCACTCGTTCACACCTCACATCAGCTGTATTGTTTTTCTGTGCATTGAAGTAGAGTCCGAAGGTCACGCACTCGGCTCTTCCAAACAGGCACGTTTTCAACCGGGCCTTAACTAGTTTATACAAAGTCTTTATTCATCTGTGCCTGTAGCTGCTGAACATGTTTCAAACTTAATTTGAGTATTCAATCGCCGCATTACACAGATTCATGGTTTATATCAGCAGATACTTCCCATTGATTGAAATAACTTGTGAGATGTTACTCTTCATATTTTCTCCATTAGTTTTTATCAACTGTAAGAAATGGCTCATAATTATAAAGAATATAGTGGGAATATGCTATTTTACAGTCTACATTATCTGTGTACTAAAACATGGTAAGTTTCCTCAAGATGAAAACAGTTGTTAGCACCTTTTTTGTTGAATAAAAGAAGTAATTTATATTTATTGAAGCTTCAGATTTGCACAAACAACAAAATCCCAAACTAAAAGATGAACATTCAGTGAATCTTTGAGTTAGCAATGTCTGCTTTTTTTTAAGAAGTGTGCTTTGAAGTGTTAGTAATGTTGTCTCTCTTTGGGTCCTGTATTTCCTGATTTTTGTTTTCTACACTGTTCAAATCAGATTAATCGACACACCGGCATTCAAGGCATTCTGTCATCTTATCTTTTGCTGACAGTTTGAGAGTCTCAGTGGTCTTTGACCTCATTACCGTGCGTCACGGTAACACCAAAGATTTCTACCTATTGAGAAATACTGCAATTAATGCAATAAGTGAGTAATCTTTAAGGTGGATCTGTTTAACATGGCATCCTGACTCATCAGGCTTTACACAGATCCTCACCAGTGTTACTCAGAGAGCTTCATCTAACTCTCTGTGTCGACCTCAGAGCAGGGACCTGGCAGAGCCGCCCATGGCATGATGACAGGCCTTTTTTTCACTGTCTCTTTTTTTGGATTGTTGGGTTATTTATGATGGCCTTTTTTCTGCTCTGCTTTGGTGATGCATTTAACTACCATGACATGTGATTCACAGTGGCTGGAAATGCCACAGGTCACATATTTGACCAGACAGTGTTAGGGCGTGGCGATTATAGTTGATATTACCATCACAGTTTTAATAGCAGCATATTTCTGATAGCTTCATACATCGAGGCATGACAAATGCAGGAATGAAGAATCACATAAATCACATATACAATAATCACATTGATTTGTTCCAGCCCTGTTCGTTGATCTATTGCCCAGACTGAGATCATCTAATTCAGTTTTTTTCCTGTACAATTTGTAAAATGTCTGCATCTTGGAAATTAAGTTATCCTTCACCAAGGCTCTGTGTCTGCCGAACAGGCAAGAAACTCATATCGAACACCTACTAGCTGTATATATTTAATATTTGAAGGGACTCTCTGCTTGATCATTGTAATTTTACCTTGGATAATAACTTGGACTTTCACTTCAGCTGCTAAAGCTTGTTGAGGCGTAACACTGAAATAAAACAATAGGGTTTTTACTGCTTGCTCGAGACATAGCTAACACACTGATTCTGCAGAGATGAAAGTGTTGAAGCCTTGGGTGATTCAGGAAATATTACTATCTTAACAGTAAGTGTTCATCTCACTTAACCTGTACGTATGTATATATGTTTTGACATGCACACCTTTTCATCATAGCTGCCGCGGAGACACTGCATAGACTGGTGGTGACTTTTTAGTGAGCTGACTCATGCTCACCCTGTTCAATAGAGCTGCTGTGATTCAAATGCAGCTGCTCTTGTCCTCTGAGTGCCTGCCAGATTTCCTAATTTATAGACATTTTAAGCCTCGCCCTGAAAAAGGCATGTTGAATATGTTGGAACCAAAAACAGGAGAACAAGACGAGGTCAAACTCTAATATATGGCTGCACCGTGTACGAAACCCTAGAGTACTTTAATTTGAGATGGATACAGGAAGTGGCGGCGTTCGGTCGACCAATGGTGTAACTTCATCACTCACAGTCAGCCAAGTCCAGTGAAGAATGTGAAGCCCCCCTCATGGTTTTTGTTAAATCTTGATTCAGACACATTTATGAAATGACTCATCGCTATATATATCGCTATATATAACAGTATAATTTCACAGGGTAATAGTTGGTCTTTGGCTTTAGCAGTGGAGGAAGACAGTATTTCTGTTACTTTCCCTTCCATTGTTCAGTGAGTGGTGGATATTTGGCCTCTCCGCTCAGGCTTTGTGGATGTACCAGAAACCGCCAGGCACTGTTGTCACTGACAGTGAGAGCAGGACGTGGCACAGGCCAAAGAACTCGTTCAACTTACAGTCAAAGGTAGTTTGAATTTTAAAGACTGTAAATTCCTGGAGTTTACTAGTAAGTGGTCGGAGCTATGTGATTACTTCATCCTGGCATATGTTGTGTAATTCATGAAGAAATTGTTAAAGGGTCCAAAGTCTGAGTTAAATAATAGATAAATACTTTTTTGTGTGTAGGTCATTTAGGTGCAAAAAACTTCTTCACATTAAAAACTGTATTTCAAAGACATTGGACACATCACATGTCTGACATACTCTGACCACATCTCCTCTTTTGATTATTTTGGTGGGTTTCAGTCTTAAAATAATCATCCTGTGATCTTTGTCAAGTTTAATCTGCTTGATGCACAATGCAGGAAAAAACCTCCAGCTGTTGAGTAATTTCACCAAAAATAAGCCTGAAGCCATGAAGTCATTGCGTTAATCTTAAATGTAAACACTATGATTATTAATTTTTGTCATCGATGGAGTAGTTTCGGCATTTGTGGGGGTCGCAGTGCTGCACACACTGGGGTGGGAGCTTTGATGCTACCCTGTATGGTTTTCATGACTGTTTTGCAGGAAGAGAAAGGGGAATCACTGCCCCACATGATAAATACTCGGGGAAAGTAGGTCAAAGTGTGGAGCAGCCTCTATTACTCGCCCATCTTCCCTCACCTTCTGTTTCCCTGATTCAGTGTCTTCCCGTGCTGCTGATCGCTTCCACATGTCTCCCTGTGACTTCTCATTTAGTCAGGTTACCCTCAAACATGACAAACATTCAGCCTTAAAGCCACAAAATCCCTTCAGTGAATCTTGCAGCACGTTTCTCTTCAAGTGATATCAGTCACTGATAGGTTTTCTGTCTTCTTGCTGTTGCTGACACACACACAATTCAAACGCTCACTCCTCACTCACAAATGGGTTGAATTTCCTGGATAACTTGGCCTGTGGCCATGTCTCTGGGGGTTTCAGGGGAGGTCTTTGGCTGCGGAGTTTCACTGGGCTTGTCTTGCTGGTATGAGTTAGCTGCTCAACAGTCATCCACGTTGTAAATGTAGGTCATGCCAGGAATTACTCAGGAAATTTGAGAAGGGTGGTTTTTACACATTCCAGTTGTTTTTTAAGACCCTATATCCAAAAGCCATTATTGCCCGTCCTTATTTAAGCGCAGATCAGTTTAAGACTGTTAAATTACGTTGGTCAAACAGTGATATCAGTTTGAATACATTTAACTATTACTCATTGTCAACTCAGCTGCCAGAACATTTGCTGACTCTTATAATCCTTAACTTAGTTTAGACTGCATGCCTCGTGAGTGCATTGGTTTACTTTAGACCTGATGTGTCAGGCTGTTGTAAAAGGCCTGGAAATATGTTCATATTCATTACTACAATACACAGTTTTAACTGATAAAGACAATGCTCAGTAATTGAGAATGTCTGTTATTCTATTTACAAGCTTTCCACTGCTGTAATGAACAGTTTTCAGCATCTAAACTTATATATCATGATGTTTTGATATTGGCCTCTGCTATTGGTGATATTAATTGTTCCCTCGTTGCTTAAACCTACTTTATAGTGGTGATAAAAAAGTTCTAAGAGGACCGTTGTGGTGTAACAATCCCGGTTCATTCTTTATTTCTTTTTTAGACTCTGATCTTCTCTTGTTCTGAGTCACACAGCGGCTCTTTTCTTATTTTGGTGTGGTTGGAATCTAGGACAAAGCTCGACACATTCCTATTGGTTCACAGTCATCCGCCAGAGAAAGCAGGGCCACATCCCTCTGCCCCCAACCGTATGTGCGCTTGTGCAGGAACATGTATGCAGTTTTGTGTGTGCTGGAAGAAATGGCTGCCGTACTACCCTTCAGTCGAACTTTCAGACATGTTTTATTTCATTTGAAACATTGTAGTTGTGAATATGGAAAGAGGAAAACTGATCCCAGGCTGCTAATTGTCACCTTTTTAGATGTATGCAGCATGACTCCCCCTCAACACTGTTAATAAACCAATAAATAATTCACACATCAAGGGAGAATAGTGACATAACTCATGATACAATAAACATTTTGAGTCATCGCCTGTTAATTTGCTAACCAATACATCAGCAGCCTACCTCTTCAATCTTCAAGTGATTGTCAACCATTTGAACTTTTTCACTCACCTTTTATTTTACTCTATAGCTCTATAAATAGCGCTGCCCCACTGTGTTGTGTGAAATCTTCAAGTATTTCCTTTCTATCCCATGCAGGATCGTAAGCTGACGAAGACGGAGCGGCAACGCTTTAAGGAGGAAGCAGGGATGTTAAAGGGACTACAGCATCCCAACATTGTCCGCTTCTATGACTCCTGGGAGGGACCGTCCAAAGGCAGGAAGTGCATTGTACTGGTTACTGAACTCATGACTTCTGGCACACTCAAAACGTGAGTCTAAAACTTGGTTGGGTTAACAAATGCATGAACACTGGACTCATATATACAGTGTGCACCATCCCATTTTGATAAACGGATTATCTTGATTATTGATTATAAGTAAATTAACCATTATTTCTTTGGACACTTTGTAAACTAAACAGAAAACATGAAAATGATGACTTGTTTTCTTATAGATATCTGAAGCGGTTCAAGGTGATGAAAATTAAAGTGTTGCGGAGCTGGTGTAGACAAATCCTCAAGGGACTCCACTTCCTTCATACTCGGGCCCCTCCCATCATCCATAGGGACCTGAAGTGCGACAACATTTTCATCACAGGCCCAACAGGATCCGTTAAGATTGGAGACCTGGGACTGGCCACACTGAAGCGCGCATCCTTTGCCAAGAGTGTTATAGGTACGACTCTAAAGTCATTTCTACCTCCCAATCCCTGTCCTACTGTGGGGCAGTAAGTTTTTTTGAGGTCATGATATTATGTATTGAAATGAATGATGGTGTTTTAAAGAAGGTATTTTACTTTGTTTTTCTGACGATGTGGTTCAAAAACAGACCACAGAGTTTCAGCTGTCCCTCAAACCACAGCTCAAATGGAGGCCAAATACTGTGATAATCTTAGACAGATAACCACAAGGCTTTCTCTCTTTGGACTCACAGCAACCCTAGAATATTTCTGTTGTATGTTTCTCCAAAAAGGAGAGGGTTTTTTTTCCAGGCACCTACTGAATGTAAGTAGAGCCTAATGTTTCTCCTACTGTTAAACATTAATATCATTATTATAATAGTTGTCATGTGGCCATGGCTAAAGGTATGGTCTTTGCTTTCTGTCTTAGACCGGTCTTTGTTCTGTGGTTTGGAAATATGTGGTCTGTTTGCCAGTTATATACCCATAATGTTTAACGTCTCTTTCTATGGGTTTGCCTCAACAGGTTTTTTTTTCCTAGTGTTTGTCTCTTGCTGTCTTTTAAAATATTGCAGGACCGCAGAGTCTTTTTGCTCCATCTTTGTGTCCAGGGAGCTCTCCCCACTTTCTCTCTGTCAGCCTTTTTCTTTTCTTTTCTTTTCTTTTTTTTCTTTTCTTTTTTTTACTTTCACATTTTTTCTTGGGTATGTTTTTAAAATGTAGGCTCTAGCCTCAGCTGTGCCCCATTCTGCTGTTTGGAATGAATAGGGTACTGCTGGTCATTGAGTAAGTATGAACTTTTATGGGCCCTGGTAAGTCTGACAGTGTGCTGTAACACACATCAATTTCAAAAACAATTGCATTCAAATAACCAAATGAGTTTTTCTGTGTAAGACCTAAGATTGAACGTAAAATGATGAAGTAATAAACCAAAGCTGATGTGCCGAGACACACTGCTAAGAACAGTAACTAGCTATGGGATCTGCTTCTCTCAGCCTTAACCATAACACTTTCAGTCCGTAGGTCAAGAAGAGACGGTAAGTCAGACTTCGAAAGGTGAGTGTACTATAAAAAGTAATGTTATTGTGGTTTTAAGGTAAGGTGTTGACAAAAGTTACTTCCATAGCTAGTCTTTATTTCTCCTTCAGAGATTATTGGCATCTCTTTGAACAACTGCCACTATATTCTGGCCTGTGTACTATTCATAAGTGCCTTATTTATATAAGCTGATATTAAACATGGCAGATAACTCTCATTTTGGCTCACAAGTGTGTTCTGCACATTGGCTAACTCAGTTACTTTCTTTATATCCTAACATGTGAAGGTCTTACACAGACAAACACGTGCCTTCTTCTCAGCAGTCTAACTGAGTTCGGCTTCTCCCTCCTTTTTTGTTTTCTGTCTCTTTTTGCTTTCCTTCCCCTTTTCTTTTTCTCTCTCTCTTCCAACTTTCACCTCACAGGTTCTACCCCCAGGAGACGTCAACAGGCTGGTCACTCTTCTCATCCTCCTCTTCCTCAACCCCTCACGGGTTAGAGGAGCAGAGGGGCAATGGGTTGTGAGAAGCCCACTCAATCAGTAAGGAAGTGCGAGAGTTCTGAATAGTTGTTTTGATTTAAGGTACCCCTGAGTTCATGGCGCCTGAGATGTATGAGGAGAAGTACGACGAGTCAGTGGATGTGTATGCCTTTGGAATGTGCATGCTGGAGATGGCCACCTCAGAGTACCCTTACTCAGAGTGCCAGAATGCTGCACAGATCTACCGCAGAGTTACCAGCGTAAGTCTTCTTATTCAACCCTCCACGTCACTCCTCTGCCCTGCCTTCACCTCTTCCTATGTGCCAAGAAGGCCTAGTGTCACATTGTGGAATAAATCATTTTCTATTCACATAGTCAAACCTGCTATGATCACATTCCTCCTGACTCTTCTTTAACAATATTATTATATTTATTCTAAACCTTTATTTCACCTCTCGATTTAAGTACTTCCCTGTATCTCCCGGCCCCCTTTTCCCTATTTAAGCAGCCCCAAAACTTGTAAGACCTGTAAGAGAAAACTTATTTACAAAGAAAAGCCCCTTTACTTCACCTCATCTTGTTTTTTCTTTCCCTTTCCTTCTGACTTGTTATATGTTGGTGAAACATGTGGACCTGAGGCGTGTATGATTTGATGAAAAGCTGAACAAGCACAGCCCTGTTATTTTCCTAATCGCTAACAGCTCAGTTGTGTGTCAGTTCCGGGAGGGCAGTAACTGTCATTGAAGGAAATACATAGTTTTGGTCCTAATCATACAACTCCTACTGGTCTACTGATATGATTCATACTTTTGCAGTTACAACAGTCACATAGATAGAGAGGTTGAACCCATTGTACCAAATGGGCCTTGAAATATATACCAATATCCTCACTAAAGTCTTTTCCACATGATTCAACAGAGGTTTTTTATTTTTTTATCACATTGCTAAATATTGAATTTTTCAGTTATTTTAAAAAAAAAGCTTTAAATAGTTGATACTGCAGAGCACTGAACACAGTTGGCTCACTTGAGAAACAAAGTGCTGTTGTAGTGTTGAGCCTACATTTAGGTGGTGTCACATGCTCTGGTGTTACAGTAGTATTCCTTTGGGAGATGGGCTGTTGTTCTTCCTGTTCTGTCATTCAGCTCAGCTGCTCAGCCAGTCCTCCATTTTTATCTAGCTCCAGGTGGTTTCCTGTTGTTATTGGCTCAATTCATTACCTCTTATCAACTGTCCTTCACTGACTAATGCCCTCCTTTTCCATTCAGTGGGTATTCTGCCATATTTAAATGCCACCAGGCAGAGTGTGTACCATTATTATAACATTATCCGAGATACTACTTCTTACTGTGATTTTTGAGATGCCCTATGAATGAAAATGAAAAGAGGAAGTTTGTACTGTTAAAGGTTCTGAATAGTTATTCAGAATATGACAGCATTTATAAGTATTATAGAAGTAGTACATACATGAAAATAACAACAAAGTATGGGCTAGTACCAAGAGTTTTGAAAATAGATGAGAATCATTCTCATTCAGTCGTCTGTGTTTCCTGTAGGGGGTGAAGCCGGGCAGCTTTGACAAGGTGGCCATTCCTGAAGTGAAGGAGATCATCGAGGGATGTATTCGTCAGAACAAGGATGAGAGGTCTCTAACTTAAGAAGAGCACATGTTAAAAAATGTAGTCAAACTCTCAGGAACATGCACATTTTACGTCTCTCCCATTTGCTTAATGTTTGTTTCCGTGCTTTTAGGTACTCGATCAAGGACCTTCTGAACCATGCCTTCTTCCAGGAAGATACAGGGGTGCGTGTGGAGCTGGCAGAGGAGGATGATGGAGAGATGGAGGCTATTAAGCTGTGGCTGAGAATTGAGGATGTGAAGAAGCTCAAGGGGAAGTACAAAGACAACGAGGCTATCGAGTTCTCCTTTGACCTCAACAAAGATGTCCCAGAGGATGTGGCTCAGGAAATGGTGACTTGAACTTTTAATACTACAGTCATTAGACTTCTGTCTTAAAAAAATCCAACACTTCATTAATTAACTCCATCACTGTTGTGTGATTAAACGGGTTACCACAATGTTTAAAATGTTTATTGCTGAATTGTACATCCTGTTTCTATGCTTTAGGTGGAGTCTGGTTATGTGTTTGAGGGTGACCACAAGACCATAGCTAAGGCCATCAAGGACAGGGTGTCTCTGATCAGTCGCAAGAGAGCACAACGGCAGCAGGTGTGTCCTCACTCACCGTATTGCATCCAGTGTTTTCATGTATACTGCCTGCTCAGGAGCTTTGCTGAAATTATTAATACAGCCATATGGTGGATGTTATTGTGCTGTGATCAGATTATGTCCATTGATGCTCTCTTCAAGGATTTTAATATTTGGCACTGATTTGTCTTGAAGGTCAGAGAAGAACAGGAGAAGAGAAAACTAGAAGAAGAACAGCAGGGTCAGTTACCGCCAGCACAGCAACCAGGCCAACAATCTAGCGTGGAGGTGCCTCAGTCCCATCCAGTGCCACAGCATGCATCTTACATACCTCCACAACCAAACCAACACAGCACACAAATGGCTGTCCTGCCTACATCTCAGCAGAGCCTTCAGAGTACTAACTACAACACTCCTCAGTCAACCCAGCTGACTGGTATGACACAGGTGGTCCCATATGTCCCCCAGTCAGCTGGACTAGTCCTAGCTCCAGTTTACGGTCAGAGTGTGGCTAACATCCAGCCAGAGTCAGAGGAACCTGAAGCTGACCAACACCAACATCTACAGCGTGCTGGAGGAGGTGTGTATCAAAGATGATTTATGGTCTTATATATATTTACATCTCACTGCATGATGATGATAATAATATAAAATAAACCCTCTTGTCCCCCTTTTACAGCCACTCACATTGGAGACAGACCCGGTTCCTCCGAGGTCCAGCCTGCAAAGCCTGAAATGTCTTACAGCACCCCTCCCAGTCAGCAGCTTCAGTCCCAGGTGTCGTGTCCTCAGACACAAAATGACCAACAGCAGCAGTTGGCGGTGGTGAGTCACACTGAATAGATAATGTAATCCACTGTGTTTGGTATATGCTCAAGCTTATGTGTTTATGTAGAAATACATTTTTACAGATTTTTGGCTTCCTGTACAAGGCTCTTTCATGAGTTTAATTTGTGCCTAATTTTACTCTCTGTGTTGCATAAGATTCAACCCCAAATGCAAGGAGTCCAGCCTGAAATTGTGCCCGGTAGCCAGTCTGTTCCAGTGGCACCTCAGCAGGTAAACTTACCTCATACCACATGTTTTAATGTCCTTTAAAGAGTAACTTAACACCAAACTGAGGCCTTGTTTCACTGACCTTTTTGAGATTAAAAGTTTCAAATCTGTTGCACCTGTGTGTGTGTGTGTGTGTGTGTGTGTGTGTGTGTGTGTGTGGTAAAGTCAGGGTCTACTGAGTACACTTCTTTATCACTGCAGTAAAGTGAGGACTTCAACTACTCAAAGTCAGCAAAAACAATGTTTTCAGATAGTGTTAAGTTGACCGCTTAAGTCTGTATGTCTCTTCAGGCGGCTGTGTTGAAGCAGCGGAGAGCTCTGAATCCCCATGCCCTAGTTTTCCTTTCTGTTCTATTTTCCTAGGTTTGCTTGTCTTTTCTTTTCATTATCGACTTTCCTCTCTTACCCTGTGTTATGTTTTGTTTCTTATAGTATGGAGTTTACTACAATCCATCGCTTCCCCCTCAGGTAGATAAAATGTCCTGTTACCACTTTTAAATACACCCACAGCCTTTCAGATGTTCTGGGGAAGAAAGTAAATGTAACTTTTATATTGGTCTGAGCGTTAGACTCAAGTTTTGACTTAGTTGTAGTATGCTTTCAAAAAATGAAATTTATGGCATGCAGACAGTTATAGAGACAGTTTGAATGGACATAATAATATACATGTCTCTGAAGTGGTCAGTAGAAGTGCAGTGATAATTGACTTGCCACGCTATTCTGTCAAATAGATAATTGATCAGATTTATGTAGCTATGTTATCCAGCAGGTAAGTGCATGTGGCTTTGAAGCAGATCCAGATAAATGAACATATATAAGTGCCAGGTTTTTAAAAAAAAATTTCAACTTCTACCTATCTGATTTGAGCATGTTTCTGACTCTCCTTTTTTTTTTTTTTTTTATAGATACCCACCCAGCAGGTGATGATACCTCCGTCCTCTCAGTCGTCTCCCCCTCTGCAGCAGCAGCAACAGCCAGAGAGCTGCACTGCTCTTCAGGGCTCCATTCTACCACAGGCACAGACTGGAGCTCAGCAGATACAGGTGACACACACACCTACCCTGCTCATAATTTCAGATGCATGCTGACATACAGTAGATATGTGTTTAACTCATTAGTTCCTCTGTTTACCATACTACAGTATGGATTTCATACTGTCCATTTTTATATTTGCTATTCTTCTAAATCTCTGTCCTTTTCTCTCTGGAGACACACTTCTCATTACCATGGCTGTCCACTTTTTTCTTTCACCATTCCTCTCTGCATGCTGCTTATTCCTGCATGACTATTAGTCTTGGGCCAATGATCCAAGTCCTATCCTGTCTCCTCCACTCAACGCAGAGCACCTATACTTCCTCTATCAGGCCTCGTGCCTCTCTGTACTGCAGGTACTCAGTACAACATATAAATGTGTGTGTCTGTGTATATGTGTGTATGGGGGCCAGGTGTGAAGCATTTCGTCCACATGTCTTTACTCTGTGTTCCCCACATTCATCCTAAACAATAAGTTCACATATTCACATTTTTCATCTTTTTTCATTGATTTATGTTTAAATAAAACAACTCTTTAAATACATTTCATCATAAAGCAACAACAAAAAGCAGGTACTCAAGAGGGTAATAAGGGTTGTTTTTTTTCCACCACAATCACACCACCACACACCAAGATATGAGCGTAGAACAGTGTTTGTGTTGATGACTGTTAATGTTTGACCAAAAGGCAATGTCATCAATTTCACATCATTCTGACTCTTCAGATCAAAACAGCTCAAAGGTTTTACTTGGAGCTGTGAGCCCTCCATGAAACAGTGCCCCAATAAACATATGTGTGGTGTTAATTAAACCCAGTTTTTTATCACAGTTATAAAAATCACAGTTTATTATGACTGGAAATTGATAGAATAGCAGTAGTGTATATAAATGTATATACCCAGAAAGGAAATGAAATAAACTCCATTGCACAGTTGTGCTGTGAGAGCTGAATAATGGCGGCACCTGTAGTACCCGGATACAACCATCAACAACTCACCAGGCTAAACAGCTCCATCTAGTGGATGGTTTGTTTTTTAATCATTACATTTTCTGTAAATATTTGACCAAAATAAATGGTCAAAGGTAGAATTTATTGAATATGCAGTAACACATAAAGAGTCATTGATTAACTCTGTACATCCCTAAATCATTTAAAAATATTAACACACAAACAGTAAGACTTTCCATTTTGCAAAGTGGTTTATTAAAGTTTTCTGTGTTTTAGGCCCCTGTGAGCATTCCTCAGTCAACACCAGCAGAGCAGCCAGCAGGCTCTTCAGCTCTGGTGGCTCCACCTGTGGAAAGGTGAGAATGAACTTCATAAAAAATGTCAGCACCAAACACCTTGTAAGGATGTTTTTCATGGGTCCTCGTCTCTTTCAGCTGCTTGTCAGATGCAGCTTCAGGTCTTAGTGACGGCAACGATGGAAATTCTACATCAGGAGGCCGCCATGAGGGCCGCTCACTGAAGCGCCATCAGCGACGATCCGTCCGCAGTCGTTCCCGCCACGACAAGAGTGCAAAGGCCAAATTGAATGTCCTAAGTGTACGAATCTTAGCTGATATGTTAATTTATATTCTTTCTTAAGCTATTTTTTTTTTCCATGTAACGAGTTTTAACCTGAATGAATGTTTTATAGATCTCTAATATGGGAGACAGAGTAGCAGAGTGCCAGCTGGAAACACACAACAGGAAGATGGTCACCTTCAGATTTGACCTTGATGGTGATAATCCAGAGGAAATTGCAGAAATCATGGTAACAGTGATTCTCTTCTATAAACAAAACCATCATTATGGGAAACTCTATATATGTGTATCATATGCACTCTATGTTCATAGAGGATGTATTATTGCATGCCATGCCATACCATTGAATTGACAACTGACAGTCCATTGACATACTGTAAATGATTCAAAAACAAGCGCAAAGGACACAAAACTACAATAATATTAAATATCTGTAGCGTCAACTTCAGCAGAACTCATCACAGTTGTTGAGCTAGTATTTTCTCACATTATATTTAGTTTTAGTTACAGTAGTTGAACTTGAGCTTTCCGTTTCAGGTTGCCAGTGAGTTCATCTTGGAAAGTGAGCGAGAGACCTTCATCGAGCAGGTCCGAGAAGTCATAGAAATGGCTGATGAAAAAGGAGGAGAGGGCTTGAAGGAAGGCTTTCCCAAGGTATTTCTTTACTACACAGTAACTTCTGAAACATTCATACTTTTAATTTCAATCCTCATCTAAACCTGAAGATTTACCACCTAAATTTGATTTCTCCACAGATGAGTGATCTTCAGCAACAACCTGAGCTCTCTGTTCCCATGGTGCCAGGTAAACAGCCAGCGGAACATAAACTGCTTAATTCTCAGTTATTGATTTTATAGAAACTCCTGCTTCACGTCTTTATTTTTCATTTTCTTTTCTTTCTTTTTTTTTAACCATTTCCTCAGGCATTTCTCCCAGCACTGCAGCCCAAGTGGTGCATTCAGCAGGACGAAGGTTCATAGTCAGCCCAGTGCCAGAGTCCCGGCTCAGGGAACAGTTCTTTGGCGCTCCTTCTGCTCATACCTCCTTTGGAGATGAAGCTGCCCCAGGTGAGAGAACTGAAGACTGTATTAAGGCTTCTCAGATTACAGACATTGAACATTGTAAGAATTAATTGATATGTTTTAAAAAAAGATTGTTAGTATTTATGTGAGAAAGAATGAGGATAACCAATGAAGAAACCAAATTGTGATTTAATATCAACTTATCACATTGGCTGGGTCTTGTTTCTCAAAATACTTATATTTCTCCACATTTTTGTCAATTTTCATTGTTTTTTTTAATTAAATTGCTTTTCTCAATTATCTCTAGGGGCCTCTACAACATTGGGCCTTTCTCTGTCAGCTCCATCTGGGGTTCTGCAACAGGCCTTCAATAAAATGAAGCAGGGTCGTTTAGAAAGATGCAACACCATTGATCCTCCTGCTGCTGATCAGGAACCAGTCACTGTCCCGTCCACTGAGGCTACACTCGGCCCAAACTCTAACAGTGTTCTGGCTCCTCTGGAAGCTGCAGCTTCCACCACTGGCACTAGTTATCCTGCTGTGTCTGTCACATCGACTGCAACACCCTCGCCACCCCCATTAACTGGGAGGGTTTCCCCTCCGCCCATATCATCTCAGTCCCAAATTCCAGCTCCTGTCCCCAGTGAACCCTGTTTACCACGCCAGTCTTCTCATGACACTGCCCCCTCACAAATTGCACCAACTGCTAGCATCCCTTCCTCATCTTCCTCCTTTTCTCCTCCTGCTGTGCAGACCTCTGTAGCTTCAGCACCTGGATCTCAGCTGAGCAGCACTTCTAATACTGTCTCTGTCCCTACTTCAGAACAGCAGCCTTTTAATGGTGCTGTTACTACCCATGCTCCGTCTGTCCCCATTTCTGCTCAGCCTGCACCTCCTACTTCTTTACCCAGTCAGAGCCAGCCGCAGTCAGGGGAGTCAGACGGGGCTGAACTCCAGACCAAAGGTGCTGGCAGAGATGATATCCATGCCCTAGATAAAAAGTTACGCTCCCTCTTTAAAGACCAGAGCTCTGCTTCCTCTGCATCACTGGATCCTGGACAGAGCACAGGGACCTCCTCCCCTCCGACTGGAACTTCCTCCCCTCCGCCTGGAGCTGCTCTTGTGCCTCCATCGAACCTTCCCCTCACATCTGGGGTACAAGGTGTCCTGGGCCCCACAACCACCACAGGACAGGGAATCACCTCAGCAGGGCATGCCCAGACCCCCCCAACAAAGCCCAGGGCACAGGTGAGAGAAAATAGGATATAAGGAGTATAAAAAGGATATGAGTAATTCCAAAATGCTGTTTATTACAATAATAATGCTCACTTATAAGTCTTTTTTCCCCCAGACTTTACCCACTGGTTTTGACCAAGCTGCTACACCTTCCTCTGACCTTGTGCCCCCAATTCCTGGACCAAATCAGGTGATCTGCTGTTTTCCTGTAGTATTACCTGCCCTCTACCTCTTTAGGTTTTTACCAGATGATGTTGTAGGTATACTTATGTTCTGCTTAGATTGTTGATGTTATTCTGTTTGTTTGACTCCACAGTCACAACAACCCCTGGGTAATTTGGATGCCCAGTTAAGGAGAGCTCTGAGCCCAGAGACTGTCCAGCCTCCAGCAGCAGGTTTCACTCTGGGACGTTTCCAAGTAGGTTTATAGTCGCAGCTCTAAATAATTGTGGTTAAACCTCTTAAACCTGGAGTGCACCCCGTTAAAAATCCCTTGTCTCTTTGCTTAGGTGTCAGTTGCTGAAGGTGGATCCAGCAGCGTTCCAGGTCCCTCCAGCATTGTCTCCTCTTCCTCCCACCCACCGTCCTCTACCTCTTCCTCCTCTTCATCTTCTTCCTCTTCCTCCTCCCCCTCAAGTCCAGAAAATACTCTCCACCGGTCATCTGGTCTGCCCAGAGGAGTCAGTAAACCTGACACTGTAAACGGATCCTCATCTGTCTCTGCTGGTCCTGACAGTCAGCCCACCACCATAGGGCGCTTCCATGTTTCCGCAAGCGCCAACGCCACATCTGGGCAAACCACTGGTTCTAAAGTGGGACGCTTTTCAGTTACAGGTTTGTACCAAATGCACAGTCCACTGCACTTAAACAAAGATTTGGTAACAGAAGCTAGCTTTAATAAATGAGTGAAAGGCCTTACAAGGGAATAATGTTACACAAGGTCCTTCTATACCAGCCATCTTCAACTCATTCCACAAAGGGCCATGTGGCTGCAGGTTTTCATTCCAACCAAGCAGGAGCACACATGCACACCAATCAGCTGACTGAAGAGTGAGTTCAGCTGATTTGAGCCAGGTGTGCTCCTGCTTGGTTGGAATGAAAACCTGCAGCCACATGGCCCTTTGTGGAATAAGTTGAAGATGGCTGTTCTATACTGTGACATTCTGAATACTCTACAAAATTATAGTACATAATATTTTACCAGTTATTCCACTGTAGCTGAACTGCATAAAAACTACATAAAAAATTGAAAAGTAATTTTGACGATTTTTATCACAGCTTTGATTTGTGACAATGGTATAATGGCAATAATGCACTTAGAGATGTCTCTTGAAAATGGTGTGAATGTAAATTATGAGCTTTAATGTCATTAAAATAGCAAATGCAGTAGAATTGAACTACTATTGAACTGATTGTTTCAATCATTTCCAGATATAATCCTTTTATTTGGTCAGTTGCATGAAACAAAGACTTTTAATCATGTGCACAAAATGTTAAAGAAACATCTTTAAATAATTTCAACCTAGTCCAGGCCAGTTATTGACATGTTCAATGTGTTTTCCTCAGTGACCCCAGCAGCAGGCTCCAGCCCATCACATGGCTCCAGTATGCAGAATGGGCCCTCATCCTCAACCTCCGACCCTCATAATGCACATACTCATTACAGTAGTGACAATGATGATGACTCCGAGAATGAGGATGAAGCTTTGCAGAAAGAAATCAGCCGTCTCAGAGAGAAGTATGTCGCATGTTAACGATCCTATTTGACACTACTTTAATTTCTCCTTGTGAATGTTACATCACATTTCAGTACAAGTGGTTTTTACATGACTGTATTTTCTGCCTTTCTTCTCCCACTCATAGACACATGCTGGAGATTCAGGCCTTGCAGAGTCGTCAGAAAGAGGAGATAGAGGGTCTGTTCACGCGGATGGGAAAACCACCTCCTCCCGCTATCCTTTCTCCTGCTGTGGCCATGGCTGGAGGTCGACGTAGGCTTAAAAGTAAAAGCCACAAATCTGCTCGCAGTAGTGGACAGCCCAGCCCTGTACACTCAGGTAGGAACAGTGAACTGGTTTCTCAGGGTTTTGTCCACTTTGAGGTCAATACTGCTTTTTTTGTTTTATTTACATTCATAACCATTTTAATGTAAAACTGCTGTGCTCGTTTTCAGGATCTCCATCCTCAGCTCAGAGTCTTCATGGTTCAGACTCACCTCCAAAGCTAGGTTCACCCTCAGCAACAGAGGCCTCACAAACAGGTGGCAGGACGTCTCTACTTAGATCCTCTCCATCTATGCCCATTCTCAGTACTTGCTCTACAGGTAAGTAAAAGTGAGCAACAAGGATGATTTTATTTCCTAGTTCTCCTCTCACCTCTCTTTTCTGTATTCCCAGGAGTAAGCGGGACCAGCTCCACAAATGGTTCAGGCCACTGCCAGAACCACTCTACTTCTCTGACCCAGGCAACTGGACCAACCCCTCCTGCCTCTCACACCCAGAAGGGCAAGGGCACGTTCACCGATGACCTGCACCAACTGGTGGATAACTGGGCCAGGGATGCCATCAGCCTCTCCCAGTGCAAGAGAGGCCCTAAAACTGGACCACAGGCAGCACATGATGTAAGCGCTCAGTACTGTCTTTGAATGTAAAAACTGTGTGATACATTTGTTTTTGTTTTCTATCAGTTATAGTCTTGTTTACACAGTAGTAACATCCATTTTTCTCTCTATGACAGATTGTTCCTCCAGCCAACATGGGCCGTAAATATTCAGCTCCAGGCTACCTCTGCCCAACACTTCCCACAGCTTCCAGCACCACCTCTACCACCTCCACTCACCTCCCCAACTCTGCCAATCCCTCCGTTCCTCTTGGGCCTCGTAAAGGCTCGCTGGGCCCAGTTGCCCCAGGGTATGGGTATACCTCAGCCCCATACAACAGCGCTCCTCAGTGGGCAGGACCCACAGGCACATGCCAGGTCAGCATGCTTAATCCCACACAGCCACTAACACAGTACCAGCCGCCCACGACTGCCTCGGTGTCCCTGCACCAAGGCTACCACATGGGAACCACGCCAGCCCCCCAGAAATCAGTTAGCCCCGGAGGGTCAAACCTGAGGCCTACGTAGCCCAGTCCAAGCCCTGGTCCAGGCTGAGACAGAGGGCCACACAGGGCAGAGCGGGCAGACAGTCGTTGAACGAGAACCACTAGCTCTCTTTGCAGGTTGCTGGTTTATTGTGCTTTTTATTTTTATTTCAACTTTTATCATTATGTGTTTATCCTGTCATTGAGTTGACCTGTGTGGTTCAAGTCCTCTCAGGCAGAACAAAATCTGTCTGGCAATTGGAGGGAGAGTGCAATACACATCCACAGCATGAGAGTGTCACACTTAGCTTGCCATTAGCTGTGGAATCGAGCCGTGACGAGTTGGTTGGTTGTGTCTGGCGATGTAACAACCCAAAGACACAACCAGCAGCAGCCAAAGATGTCTTTTTGAGAGCAGATGTTGCAATTTTGTCATTCCTTTGAAGAGGAGAAGGTAGGAGGGATTCTGGTTCATATCCTTACTGGTCCTGACATAAACCTGAGCTGGGACTGAAACAGTTTGACTGACAGTCATTACACCATAACAGACGCAGTGCACATATAACTGACTAAACAAAGACCTATCTGAGTGACTTGGGATGATAAATAAAGTGTCAGAGAGGAGAGAATGTACAGAAAGAGGATTAGTGAAGTGTGGCTGGTGAAGTAAGATAGTGAGTGTCAAAGAAGAAAAGACAAAGCAAGTTAGGCAGGAGTGTTTAGGATAAGGTTGCAGTATGAATACATCCCAGTGGCTACCTATTAAGTAAAATGCAATAATGGCAAAGATAAACTGTCCCTTGTAACTGTGGCCTTAATCCCCAAACACATTTAAACATTGACTTTGTACATAGATATTTCTTCACTGGGTTATGATTCCATGTTTAGCATAGTTATGTCTCTGTGACAGTCTGGTGTTGTTGTGATTTGAGTTGTCCATCCATACAGATTTAATATCATACAGATTTGTCCTGCACAGCTGACGTATAAGCCAGTGGATCTGCAACATAAAAAGCATTGTCCTGGTGTTGACCACCATTATGAGTTTGGATTGAAGAGGTGATGCTGCTGTAAATTACAATCTGAGTAGAGGTTATTTGCAGGGTGATTTTTTTTTATTTTATTTTTTTTTATTTTAAAAAATGTTCTTTTTCTTAATGCAAGAATGAAATCTTGTAAAGAATCCCAACTTGACACATAAAACCATTTACTCAGTACTTCATTATTAGATGTGGGCAGTTCAGAATCTGCTTATAATATCATACAGACTGAAATAGTTTTTAGGATTTAGTATTTGTGGAAGGTCTCAGACTCTCTCCCAGTTGTTTACACAGATGTTGCATAGTGCACAAATCAACCGGTCGTTAGTTAAGTCAACCCACAAAATATCAGCTCATAACATTTAGCTGTCACCTCTCCAATCACATGTGTCTGGGGTTCTCTCTCTCGCTCTCTCTGTGGTCTGTTTTTGTATGCGTATATTTAATAAAACAAACAAATGTTCTTTATGGACCTGTATTCAGCCATCAGATTTTGATGTTGTTTCACTGTAATTATTATTAAAGGTTGTTAAACAACATGTAGTTAAAGGAATATAAAAAGTGCAATTGCAGGGTTGTTGTTATCGGTATCCTATTCACAACGCAGGAGTGATCCTGCTGTTAAGCTCTTCTATCTATGACTGCCCTGCCCCCCCCCCCTCCCAATACCCCACCTTTTCTATTTTATTGTATATATGTTAATGTGAGGTAAATGCTTTCACGTGATGCTCAGTCACTAGAGTATGCTTGTGGTAACCTACTCGACATGCACATGCACTCTAACCTGTAAACATGAGGAACACTTTAGTGCCTTGCATCCTCACTAATGACAAGTTCCAGATTCATCTAGTCCTGTAGCTGTGACCGTACTGCAGAAAACCAGTTAACTAAACCTGTACATGACGTAAATGCATCACGCGGCTCCATTACTGTCACACGGCCAGTTCAGAGGTCACAACGCTCTGAAACATTAGACACAACACACAGGACTGCAGCACAAAGAGCACACTGAGTAATGTGGAATCGTTTCTTTTCTCTCTACAGTTACGTTTGTGTTGGTTGTGTAATCGGCTGTGTATTTATATCTGGCTCATGCATACATGGTTATTTGGCTGGCGTTTTGTTTTCGTGGATTTATCATTAAACCAGTTCATAGAAGCACTTGTTCAGGCAGCGAGTGAGCTGTGTAAAGGTTTCAAAAGTCGTCATGCTCTCATGCTGACTCAACTTTTTGTCACGACCTCTCACGAGTGCCATGCTGTCATTGTGACTCTTTATCGCCTGCTCTTAGATTGGATGAATAGTTAAACTTCTCTAGAGAAAAAATAAGTTACTGCAATGCAGAATATGCAATGTTTAAAGTTTTATAGGGACTGAGGGGTAATGGAAACATTTGCATGCTGATGAGGGTTGTTACTGACGTCAGTGTTTTTGATATTGGAATATTAGAGATTTTTTTTTTTCTTAATTATTCTTTGCCTTTGAGTCATCACAAAGTGTTGATTTGTATGATCGCCATTCACCAATATCACAGGCACAACTTCAATATCAGCGTATGATTTCTGCATGCCGGCTTCACTGGTGTTTAATCTTAAAACTGACAACCGACTCACATCTGGCCACTGTACAGCACAAGCTCACAACAAAGCTTACATGTATGATCCATGTGCTACTACGCTACTTTCAGTAATTATCAAAGACCTCCTTACAGTACTGTTTGAGGCTACTGACACGCAGTGATATCTGTTGAACTCTTATTTCTGATCCCTCCTTACTGACTTCCTGTGATTCAGTGTCTGTTTTGTGTATGTTTTTCACATTGTACAAAATGTAAAAACAAATAAAAATAATATCAATTAAGGTGCTTGTTGTGCTTCTTTGATTGATTTGGGGGCTTTTTTTTTCTAGAGATTTTGATGACTACTCTTTGTACTAGCACTAGTTACTAATTAAACTCCGTGTAGGGTGCACTAATGATATTCTCCTATGTAAATGCTTAAAGATCCCCTCCAGACAGCATTAAGATATTTAAAAATACTCTTGGAGCAATGATGCGTATCTATGGTTTTTCCACAAAAAAGTATAATTACCACTTTAAAATCCTTAATATATCTACTTTTTCCTCACTCATCAAAAACCTACAATCTACAAATATGCAAATATATTTCATTTCAAAAGTTTAACTACAGGACACAAGATGTTATCGACTTCACTGTAAAGTTAGTTTTGTCAACCTCTGCTCATACATCACTCTGCACAGTGAAGCTCAAACATTCAACTGTGGGAACACAAAATAATTTGAGTTTTTTTGAGTGGAAGGGGATTTCACAATTGTTCACCAAATTTTATTAAATAGCCCTGAAAACCTGAACATTAGGTATTCATGGCGAATGAAGAAACAAACAAAATAACATCATTGAAGATTTTCACTCTTAAATCAGCATTAGGAATTTTTGACAGGCGTATGACTTAATTTCTTCTTCACTGCCGTCTAACCACTCTAACACATTTTTATATACATTTGATAGTATTTGTTTTGAGTAGAGTGAACTTGCTTTATGTAGTTAAGTTCCTTTGTACCTGAATGTTATTTGCACACAGCGTATGTAACATAATAACCCTGAATCCTGGTGTGACTGTTGTTCCTCGGCCAGTGAGCAGCCACCTTACAGCTGCTGCATAACACTGTTAATATAAAACATAAACCTGCAGCTGCAAACTTGTGGTTTTTCTTTTTCTTTACAAAACCAAACAATATTTGCACAATAATGCATTGAACTATGACCTTTATGACTTTATTTACATTGAAATAAATATAAAACAGAGCTAAATCATATGACTGGATTCTAGAAAGTGTTAAAAGTTCATGTGTCCAGTTTGCGTTTCTTCATGTACTGTCCGTGTCTGTAGGGACTGAGAGATCCACCTGTAAGGTTGAAAAAGTGAATTAGACACCACGATACTCAGCAAACATCTCACTGACAGATCTCCTCCAATGATATCTCACCCTGTCCCTCCTGATATTGGTTCTGGTGTTGAGGTCTGTATTGAGTCCGGTCATGTGCAGTGCTGTGTGACGGGGCCTCGCCTGGAGGTCTGCTGGGAGGGGCTCTTTGTGGGGTCTTACTGCGTGTCTGCATTTGATGATTCCCGGGTGTGCTGGGTCTGAACCCTTTGGAGGGTGGGCCGTCTGCGGGGACGTCCAACTCCTCGATCCCATCCAGGGTGAAATCCCAGAGCTCCGGATCATCTGCAGAGAAACACAAACCAGAATTACAAGAAGGGAACCCGAGGCGGATTATGTGTTGAGCCCTCTGGTGGTGGCTCACAGCACCTGCTAAATACTCGTCCCTGCTGCAGGGCTTCCTGCGTCCCTCTGCGGCACCATCACTGACAGCTGCTACACCATCATGACCTGGAGGAGAGAGAGATCGCAATGAAGATGGTAGAAACACACTTATACTCTTAAAACCTAAAACAAAGAGACACTTTGAACCAGGGAAAAAAAGAGAAAAGTTCATCAATAAAATGTATATGTATAGACAATTACATAAGGTATGTTTAGGGTTTAATGACAAATCTGTTTTGTTTTTTTTAATTATCTTTTTATCTTTCATTATTTTGTTGTAGCATAATAATTTCAATTTCAGGCAAGGTTTCAAAATCAGTGAATAAAAACAGAATTTCTCCATCACATTTGACATTTGCAATTCAGCTATATTTATTTAGCAGTGCCAATCTGCACAACATAAACACAAACAGCCCTCTGATTTACTGTGGTATGCACACCACCAAAAAATCTCTTATTAGACAGAGTGTCTGGAAACCGTCTGGAAGAAAGTTTCTTTTTCAGTTCATGCGTTCTTGTGACAGGTTCCTGTCCCAGAAAGCTGCCGTTTGCCACGTACTTATTCATAACCAGTGTTAGTGCAGGTATGAGGGAGAAATTAAAACACAACACCAAAAACTAACCCCCACTGGATCCTCGTCCAATAGCAACCTCTGCATCCTCAGTCTTGGCTTGATCCTGTTTCTGTTGCAGCTTCTTAGTCTCCATCTCTCTCCTGAACTTCTGCTGTAGCTGCTGCTGCCGCAGTTTTCTCAGCTGTTTGGGGTCCGAGTTTGTTTCAGCCCCAACAACATCCATCAAGTCCATGTCAGGTCTGAGGGGAGGAAACGGGAGGAATGAAATGACACGAGGAGGTTTCAGTGCTGTTGAAAACAGAAAGTAGACCTGGTGCCATTTACCTGGAACAGAGGTTCTCACTGTTCCTGTCAGTGGCAGAGCTGACGTTAGGAGTGTGAACTTCTGAACAGTTTGTGTTCTGGTTCTGGTGGAAGACTCGCGGTTCCAGTGGCGCCCTGGCAGGACCCACCGCAGACACCGGCTTTTCCTCTCGGACCAGACTGGCGAACCGGGCCTTCTCCACTGACGGCTCACCCTCAAAGCGCTTAGTCTGGGCAGGGTCTAGGGGAGGACGAGGCTTTGTGTACAAGAGAAGTGACTAGATTGAGAATCCACAGAAAAAATTAAAATAAAAACCACAAGACATGAATGATTTCACTGCATCTGACCTGTTTAGGGATCTTGTTGATAGCTACGAGGTATTCTTTATCCAGGATGCAGTTTCCAAGAGCGTTACCGAAGCACCTCAACAAGACCAACAATAATACATAAACTAATGAGTTATTAACTAAAGAAATGTTTCTACTGTTTTCTAGGTAAATGTAAAAGAGGCATAAATAACACAATTCCAGTACTTCAGTGCTCTCTTCATGCCGTCAGTAACTGCTTCTTTTCTCGCTTTTTCCAGTGACAGAGCTTTAGACTTCAGTCCCTCACTGACTCCATAGCCCACGTCCTCATGAAACGCTCCATCCTGGAGAAAAAGTTATTCTAGTCACACAAATCCATCAACAATATGTGCATCAGAGGGTCACAAGGGTTCAAACAATGTCAAATACTGCTATAATCACAATCAAGAAAGAAAAACAATGTCTTTCAGTCTAACCTTCAGCTGCACTTTGACAAACGCGCTGACTCCGACATAAAACTTCCCATTGATGAGGTCTACAAAGTCTGTAAAACACAAGTACGGGGTCTGGTTAGTCTTAATGTGAGGCAGTGTGGTGGTTTGACAGTGAAACGTGATCCTCTGGTGTTTAAGAGGCTCCACAATTCATACCGACGTTCTGCTGCGAGATGGAGTGAGACCATCCGTTGTATCCAAACATCTCGTTGGCCAGGCCAATGACCCGGTGCCCCTCAACGTAGCACACCTGGAAGAGTGTGACATCCAAATGCTCATTTATCAAAGTAGAAAATGTAGGTTAAATTTTTACCTGCATTGCAACAAAATATTTCTGTTTTCTTATTTATTTAGAAAGCATAAAGAAACTACAAACCAGCCATGAAAATGCATGTGCGGAGTAATCATGTGTTGCTACAAATACATTTCAACACACTTAACTCTGTTCATTTGAAACATTTCTACAAGTTACTTAAAACTGGTTTCAAAGCTGCTGGACAGAAACAAAGAGTCAGGCGAGACAGGCAGAGAGAGAAAAACAAGAAAGACTTGCCCTCTGTCCTCCTCCAGCCACTCTGGTACTGATGTACTCTGGTCCCAGCCGCTGCCGCAGAGCTCTGTTCACCGCCTGGTACTCCTCAGCACTGTAGGTACACTGACACCACAGAGCAATGAGGACAGAGAGAAGTAAAAGTACACAAAATAAGAAGTTATGTGACTGCTGATATTTGTATCAGTCATCCAGACACTTCTTGTTGTTTCATTTTCAAATCATACAGCGTAATGATTTTCCCTTTAATGAAAAATGTGTAACAATCACAATTTATTACTATTCTTTGAATTGAATTGCCTGAAGCTGAAGAATATTATATAATAAAAACAATGAATGACTATTCTGTTATTCTTGCCTCCTGATGCAAATCCCCCCTCCCACTTTCAAAATGGATTTTCCATCTACACAGTTGTTAAGGGGGTGCAGCTAATGATTATTTTCCATAACCAATATGTGAGTCGGTTGTCATATTTTATTCTTATTAGTTATTTATGTCATCATCAACTGTCTAAGTTTTGTCATAAAAGGATAAAGAAACCAGAAAATGCTCACATTTAAGAATCTGAAACAAGAGAATTTTTATTTTTTTCTTAAAAAATTACTTAAATAGTTGACTATTAAATTTTCAATGTGTCATTTAAGGCATCCAATCTACGTGAATGTGAGCAATGAACAGGTAAAATATCCAGACTGGGGCAGAAACATGTTTTTAACCTGTAAATAAATAAATAATAAAAGAATACACTTTAAACTTTGTCATGTTTTTGTATCCTCTGTTATTTCATTATACTTCAGGACTTGGTGATTGCAGTCTTGTATTTACCTGCATTTCTAATATAAAATCAATCTCACTATCTGTCTCACACAAGAGATTTTTTCCCTGACTGGAGGGCCACAGATTAACCCAGGCGTTCTCATTCGTGCCTTGAACATCAGACTGACAAGACCTGTGCTTGCAATTATTTTTTTAATACCTTTAAGCTTCAAGCTTTGTTATGTTGATATAACAAGATTATCAACCTGTTATCACCAGAAAACAAAAAGTAATTTCCTCTTATGACTTATAATGTTTATCAGAGATCAGGAGTGCCATGCCTGCATGTATAGATGGCATCTTGTCTTGATAACAGTAGCAACTGATTTAAGCAGAAAATTAGCACCAAATGCTGGTAAAATATGCAAGTGGCTGGTAAAATTGGAACACTCACTAGCCATTGGGCCAGTGGACAGAAAAGTTGATTTTGCACCCTGAATCACAATAATATACAAAACCTACTGTACATGAGATCATCTATCTATCTATCTATCTATCTATCTCAAACAGCTTTTTTAGCATGGACAAAACATGTTGCCAAGAAAGATTCACACATATTACATATACAGTACATATTAAATACACTGGTGTTATTATGCAGGTTGTCAGGGTTGGGAAGGTTACTTTGGAAATGTAATAGTTTACAGATGACTACTTACCCTATTTAAAATGTAATCAGTAATGTAACAATTTCGATTACTTAATCAAAGTCATACTTTCTAACAAATGTTTTCAGATGTTAGGTTAGGTTGTACCTATTAAGCCCACCAAAATCTATGTTCAGGTGTTAGTCATGGATACTGACATGATTTATAAGGGAGATCATTACTTTTAAGCAAGATGTATCTCTCATTTGAAAATGTACTCATTAGTTCATGTACATTTTGGAATATAAAATAAAGATATTTTATGAAAAAGGTCAAAGGTCTGGCATGGGGTTAATTGGTACTGTGACACCATTTAAGCCCATATGTGCTCCAAATAAGCACACATCATGATTTATTTACAAAATATTTAAAAAATATTGAGCAAAATCTTAAAAGGTCTAACTAAGTAATTACATCGTGATCTCGAGATTCACGACCTTTCTCGGCTTCCGTAGCTTCGTTTACTTCACAAACACATTAAAATCTGCACACCTGAGCCACATTTGGGTAACAGAAATGTTCAGTACAACTTTAAAAGGTGTCCGTACTCTCTATGTGAGTATGTCCAAGCAGTGTTGTTTCTCCACCTACCTGTCCGAAGCGCTTGCTGGGTGTAGTAGGAGTGCTCTTCTCCTCAGTGTTAGTGGACATGGCTGCAGACATGACCTGCACATGTAAACACACATGAGACCGTTTGTCTGACCAAATAACAACTCTGCTGCCAGGTCATCTAACCTACAAAGATACGTTTTCATCACTTCATGACGGAAACATCTTTATTAAACGCTAAAAAATGAAGAATGAAGCCGGAGCTGCAGGTCTAAAGAAGCTCACATGAAAGGGTTGTACAGCTAATACCGGCTTCAATTTTACACCAGCCATGACTGAATGTCACAAACTCACCTGTTGCACTTATTAAAAGGTGATTTCTGTGTTTAATGACTGAGTCGGAGCCATAGACTGTATGGTCGGAGCCTGCTATCGTTACTGTAGTTGGACGGAAACAACATCTGAACTTCCCGCCGAACAACCAGAGGTGGAGTTTATGCTGCCTTCAGGGGTTGTCGGAAATTAGAGAGGCATGGTTAAAAGCACTGAGCTCTGTTTTTGCATTCATTCTTACTATAGCGTAGTAGAGAATTTAATCATTAGCATAATGAATATGTTTTAAACTATGTCAGTGTGTTTTTTGTATGTTTTATTTTACTTTATTTGTGTTGTTTTCGTAAGTGCTGTCTTTCCATTTGTTTTCTTTTTTCTCCTCTGTTCTGTTACAATTTTGTTTTATACTCTGTTGTATTATTGTTTCGTAATGTTACTACATACACCTAATGTATAATTTACAAGCGCAATTATTTTGTAATGCGGATTAGGCTATACTAAAACTCAATAAATAAATAAAAGAGTAATAGGCTATGTCAGAGACTGAATGTCTTTTCGGCTTTTGACATCTTACAAAAAGAAAGTGTGTAGTCGGGATCACATTTCAGATGTCTATGAGTTGTTAACAGCTCCACCAAATAGTGATTTTCCCCTCTAAACTTCTGTTGTTCAAATGATCCAATATTTCAGCAAAAATCAAAGACGAGAGAAAAAGTCCAAAAACTGAAAACAGATTTGTGTGTCAGAACTTTGGTTTTCCATCTTTCCTCTCTTATTAATCTCATTACCCCTCAGATTGATGGTGGCCTTTGCGAGCCCTCACAAGAGTTGAAACTAGCTCCACCTCCAGCAGCTACAATAGTAGCCTGCTCCTTACACACTGATGCTTCAGTATTAATAATCTAATACTATAAAAAATAATAATATATCAGTCAGAGAGACCAAACCACTACTTTTGCTGCTAATAATTCAAATTGTTCATGCAGTATTTTTACTAGAGTATTTTAGACCCTTTATCTTGATCTTAGCACCCCTAAAAATAAATAAATAATGATTGTATTTTTTGACACTTGCAGGGCATTGTATGTCACATTGTGGGTCTGATCACAAAATCGCCCCTGGTTGCTCTTACCATCGAAACGTCACCCTCACAAATGTGTTAAAATCTGTCGATAAACTATTATATTGAATAAAATCAAAGGGGTCATATAAAGGGTGTACTTATTGTATTTATTTTCTTCATTCTGTCTCTAAAGCACATGAATAACATTTAATAACATTAAAACATATTTTCTTCCCGTGCAGATTTGTGGGCTAATTCTCTCAAAACAATCGTAATGCGTAGATATTTACCCTCTTAATGGGCTAAAAATGGGAATTTACAAGGTGTACTTGAATGCATCATTACAATTATGCACTAGGAAGATTCAAAAACAATGATAGTTCCCTTTTCTTCTCTTACTCGTCTAAATTAGAGATATTTTCCACCTGCACTGTATTGTTGTTGTTATTTTTAATTATGGTGAACAAATGTAAAAAGATGGACATCCAATTATTGTCTGTATATCCAATTATTGATTTTTTTCACCTTTTTAATATTTTTTTTTTTTAAATCGTCGGCTTCTTGATCTTTCTTGTCTTTTCACATGTTATCACTGAATACATCGTGCAAATCATTAGCAGAAAACTGACGTGAAAGAAATTCCCTTTATTGTATTTATTTATTTGTATGGGTGCTACAGTCTATGGTGCTGTGCAGTGTGCTGATGTGCATCTCTTTGATCCAATAAGAGCGTTTTACTGCACGCACAGATTAACTGTCACAACACGCAAATGAATGTCATTATTTGATGTTTGCTTATTTGCGCACCAGTCAAATAAATAAATAAAAAATACAGTCTTATATTCTGAGGAGGCCGTTGAAATTTTTATATTGGTTAAATGGCAAATGGCTCTAAATTGTTTACACCAAACACACGTGGAAATGGGGGATTATCTGCAAAATCCCATCGTCTGCATTGACAGATGGCAAGACACACACTGTATTAAACGATATAGATTGGGGTCAATGTGTCTTTCTCCAGCAGCAATATCTAGGCTACTCTGCATACCTGTATTTACTAACGATGTACAGTAGGCCTACTTGTTTAGTTTTTAGAGGGTTTTTGGGTTGGGTTCAATTGCCTTTAGTAAATCTGTGACCTACATGACTCTCCGTTTTAATGCTAATGAATAAAATGTGACATTTTTCATAAATGTGCAATGCAGGACAAAAACTCATAATTTGAATCACATTGGTGCCCTCTTATTTGCATACAGCTTAAAGACCTCGGTGCGCGTGCATGTGCTTGCTCGCAGTCGCGCGTCCACGCGTGCAGGTTCGCTTTGCATCTCGTCAAAACAAAGCGGGGGCGAGCCAGAAAGCGAGCGAGCGGAGCTGCATGCTTCATGAATGAGTCCCCCTCCACTGCACCGCAGGTCGGACCCCTCATCTGCGAGCACCCTGATGCCCGTATGGGTGCGCAGACTGGCGGGGAACAGTAGAGGAGCCCGCCGCTGATGAGCCCCGGACGGTAAAGACTTCCTGATCAGGACTACATGAGCGATTCATCTAATCAGGAACAACGCGACAGGAGAAGGCACGGTGCGTACAGGCTACAGGCGGGCACAGGCGCATGACATACGGCAACTTTGTGGCCATTATGATACAGTTTCCATCCATAGGTGGACTTTATGATACATCTGTGCCAGTCTGTGTGTGTCCATGAGACAGTCGCGTTGTTTACAGTGGTACTTTTCCTCATTTTGTCGTCCACACAGGTAGAAAAAATAGAAAAACCTCCACGTACGCACGACTGGCTAAACATTCCTCCCTGTAGGATAAACGTGGACTGTTGATTGCGTGTCTGGCCGATTGATTGGCTCTTTTATGTCGAATAAACATGACAGGGGCAGTGCAGTGGGATATCAATAGGCCAGAAAAGCAATAGTGACTAATGGTGATAGAAAAAAGTGGCATCGATCCGACTGTAGGCGCCCCTAAAAGACGAGGAGGGCGAACAGGAGCTGAAATGCCCAGACTGGCGTGGCATGGCATGTCGGGTAGACAGTGTAGTCTGCCTCAGTGTGTGTGTATGTGTGTGTGTGTGTGTGTGTGTGTGTGCGCGCGCGACTTACTCTAATGATACTGCAGACCAATCCCTCTGAAAATACACCAGTCACCCATTTTATCACTTGCATGCAGGGTGGCAGTGAAAGGAGGCTGGTGTTGTGTCTTTTGTCTGAAGAGTGACAGCCCAGACTGTTGTTCTCCCCTCTGACCAGAGGATGGTGTTTTACTATGTACAGTGTGCTTCTGTGGGGTGACACCCAAATAGACTATAATACTGTAATGTCATACTCCAGGGGAACCATGTACTGTACATACACATTACTGTACATGGACACTCATGCACACATTTCCCCTTTCTTCCCAAATGTTACGCATGTGTGTGGTAAGGTTGCAGTGTTGAGCAATGATTACAAAATACTCGCACAGTAGTGTTGAAATAATAGTCTAAGACAGAATAAGGAACCCCAGCTGTGTGATTTCAGATCATAAATCCTTTAAGGAGGTCACAGTTTTGTGGACTTATTTGCTTTAATGTGTTATGTGTATCTGTTTCAGTGCTGTGATGTTCTCCTTTGTCTGAAAGGAAGATATGAGTGGATTAGATTAAAGGCCTGAGACATTTTTTGTTGTCTCAAAAAGCGTTTTGATCATGCCCATAGGCTCTATGTTCATATCTTATAATATCATATAATAACCATTTTTACATCATTTCCCCTCCTGTGTTCAGATGCTTGATGGACTCAGGCGGAGGCATGCCTCCCGGCCCTCCCCCCGACCCCTCTCTCTCAACTTCAGCACCTTCTCCGCCCCTCCCCCGAGCCCGGACATGGAGAGCAGCAGTGAACATCCAATCAGGAGGTAAGGATCAGTTCCTGGGATTAACATTTCAGAACATACAGCATCCTGGAAAACGCATGAAATATTCATTAGCATTCACTAAAATCCAACCCCCCCCCCCCAAAGATTTCATTAACTGGCTGTGCGTTGTTTGCAATATCTTTAAGATCTAAAGATTTTAACCTAAAGATAATGATCTCCTGGTGGGATGTTTGATTGACACATTTTATTACATGTGTACATCTCATTAGTTCATACATGTGTGTGTGTTACAATGCTCGCTTTTCATGTTTGCATGTGTGTGTTTGTGTGTGTGTGTGTGTGTTTACGTGCGTGGGTGTCGAAGGGGGTCTGTTGTTTACTGCCTTGCTGTCAGCAGAGAGTTTCTGGACTGCGTGGGTTTGAACTCATCATTTCGTCTTCTTCAGAGTTCTAGTTTTCACCCTGAAAATATTCAAACAGTGTTTTCTGTTTTTACACTCATCTCAGGACATTTTCATTCTTCATTGAATGCAAGTAAAGATTAATAACTGTGATCACATCCGGGAGTTAGGATTTATAATAATCCTTAAGAATCCTTAAAGGGAAGGATGTCTTGAGCTGTAGAGAGCCAGTCCAACAACTCAATCATATCAACTCACTATAGATATCAGATCAGAATTGGTCTGTATGTTGGCTGATATGTAGTGAATGTCCTGCCCACATACCTTTTTAAGAAAAAAAATACTAATTTAAGGTATACTCATCAAAATTGTTTGTTTGAGTAACAAATATTAGCTAATATTGTTGTCATATTTTTTAAAATTGTTTGAAATTTTAGTATATTGCTTTGCTTTTTTGCTGAGCATGAGATGAGAAGATTGATATTGCTCTCATTTTTGTGTGTGAAATATGAAACTGTTGCCAGTAGGTTAGCTTAGCTTAGCACAAACACTGGAAACAGAGGGAAACAGCTAGCCTGATGCTATCCAGGTACAAAAAGCAAAGTGTGAAAACAGCAAACGCGGGACTATTTCTTGGTAAGGTGCAGTAACTCCCTGAAGTCAAAGGAAATAGTCTACCACATAACTCCCTGTAAAACTAAAATTTGTCAATTTTACACAAATTATTATATAGAGAGAGCCATGGTGTTTTTTGTTCTTGTTTTTAGCCTTCAGTCTTTATGCTAAGCTAAGCTAACCAGCAGCTTCCTTCAAATTCAAATTGACTGTACAGACATCCAAATTCTTACCTAATTCTGGTCAAGATAAAACTAGTATATTCCTAAAAAAATAACTATTCCTCTAAATTTTCAAACACTGATAGTTAATAAGTAATACTAAGTAGTTAATAGTAAGTTGAGTTTAATACATTCCTTGTGTGTCCGTGGTAATTGTTAGACAACAACAAGGACATTACAGTTAATCATCAAACAGCAGAGTGATCCATAGTATGATGGAAACACAACGAGAACAACAACATCCCCATCAACCAAAAAACAAGCACAACAAAATGCAACTCTTATATTACACTTATTTCTTTAAGAGCATTACAGGAAGATATGAATGATCTCTGAGCATGTGTAGTTTAATATCTTTGTGTCTGATTATTTCCTTCAAGAATCCAGTATTGGTCAGACTTGTTTCTCCGACATTGTGCTACTTGTTACTTTTGTTATCCTGCACCACTCATCACTAGCTGTGCAGAAAATGGGAGAGCAGGAAAACCTCCTTTATTGTCCTGTATTGTATCACTGACTTCCTATCCCTGTTTTTGTTGTCAATAAACTGCACGACTACCTCCTCCACCTCCTCGCTGTACAGTGACAAGCGCAACATAGTCCCCGCTGCTCCTGTCTGCTTACCCTGCAGTTCCTCTGGCATCTGTGTTCTGCATAAATATTTGTTTGCATCAATGGTTGTATTGTGTTGAGAAAAGAGAAGAGAGGCAGAGAGGGAGGAAGAGTATGCCCCATCAGTGCATGTGCTATTGTTTCCTTCTCTTCTGAGACCTCAGGCTTTGTGGTAACAGCGTGGCCCACCTCTCGGCTTGGCTCCACCCATCCTGTTCTTAACGTGCTGCCCCTCTCTCACCATGCATCATTCTGTCCTACTTCTCTCCTCCTCTGTCACCGGCCGCTCTTTGTATTGTCATTGTGTGTTCTCCCTATACGCTCTCTCTCTTTTTCTCTTTCTCTCTCTCTCTCTTTCTCTGTCTTTCTCTCTCTCTCAGGCTTGCGCTGCTTATGTTCTCCTCGGCCCCTCTAGCTATCTCCTCATGTTTCCCCCCCTCTCTGTGTCTCTGTGTGTCAGCTCGTAGCCTGACCTTCTTTCTCTCTTGTCCAGTACTTAGTGCATACTCTTGTTTCTCTCCACCCCTTCAAACTCTTTCTCATGAGGACTCTGCACCGGCTGAAGCTGATGAGCTCCCCCAGTCTCAGCGAGCTGGGGAAGAGCGAGAAAAGTTCGCCGGAGGATAGAGGGGAGAAGCAGAAGAGGGCAGGAGCCAATGCCACCTGGAACAGGTACACCAAAGAAAACCAAGATGCAAAAAATGTTGTATTTAAATGGGACAGTAATGTAAACACAAGTCTGTGTGTGTTTGGTGTTGCAGCATCCACAACGCCGTCATCGCAGTCTTCCAGAAGAAAGGCTTGGCAGATAACGAGCTCTACGTCCTCAATGAAGGTGTCCGGTAAGTTTAGACAGCCTCACACACTCAATGTGCAGAGAAAACATCCTGATTTTATGCTGTTGATGTCATTTTGTGCTATAATTAGTATAATTACTGTCTGTACTATGTTTGCTGACTGAACGTATTAGAGTGAATGAGTTTGTTGTGTGTGTAGGGTACTGTATGCGAGCCTGGAGAGTCATGTGGTCGTGCCAGATATCTCATTATCTTTCTAAACCAGACACATCCCTTATATCACATCACACTCCATTAAAGCTCAGTAAACACATTTACATGTGTGGAAAAACACACAACGGAGGTTGACACACATTTTTGTCAACTGCACGTCGAAATCTGAGCATAATGCAGGAAAACAGGGTGTTGATTGGATTGTGCAGTAACCTGAAAATTAGCGTAATTAAGTAATTAATTGCAGATTGTAAACACTTTATTCACCAGTAAAAAGCTGCACTGACGCATGTAGTTTCCAATAATGAGTCAATGCTGTTCATTTTAGGACTGTTGGCGTTGTATTTGAGTCGTATATTGAAGCAGATGACATGTTTGTTTTCCCAGGCATTTGTTGAAGACTGAGCTGGGGTCTTTCTTCACGGAATACCTTCAGGTAATAGACTTTTAATACTGAATGAAACAGGATTAGGATCAGTAAATGGCTGCAAAAACATAATTCAGGTACATGAAATATATGAGACGTTTCACAGAAGTTGGCACTCGGCTCATGTCAAATTTTCTTATTTAATGACATTTTCTCGCTTAATATCACAGAACCAGTTGCTGACAAAAGGCATGGTCATCCTTCGGGACAAAATAAGGTTCTACGAAGGTACGACTGAACGTGGTCTGAATACATTATGTGCTGGTCAGCATCAGTACATTAAGCTTAATCGAACTGTCTTTTTGGTTTGCCTCTTTGTGGTCATTGCAGGTCAGAAGTTACTTGACTCTCTGGCAGAAACCTGGGACTTCTTCTTCTGTGATGTTCTCTCGATGTTGCAGGCCATCTTCCACCCGGTTCAGGTACATCTTAGAGTCTGCTGTTTTTCCTCCTGACCACTCCAAAGGATCAATAACCTTAACTGTCTGACCTCAACTGGATAATGGTGATTGTTGCTAAGTTGTGTTGTTTCTGTTTCCTCCCTGTGTGCAGGGTAAGGAACCGTCCGTCCGACAACTAGCTCTGCTTCACTTTAGGAACACCATAGTCCTGAGCGTCAAGTTAGAGGATGCCCTGTCTCGGCCTCGGGCTCGGGTGCCCCCTTCTGTCACACAGATGCTGCTTATTCTACAGGTAGGCCTGCAGACTCAAATGCAAACATGATTGCTCGTTCACTGGCGTACTGTTTGATTATTCTCTCTGTTCCTTATGTAGGAAATCAGCACTAAATTATGTTTTAAAGTTTAAAAAGTACATTTAACAGCATCATGATTTGCATCTGAGCTCATACACAGATCTACTGTTTTGTACTTACATATAAATATAAACTCGCGGGACAGAGAATAGCATCAAAACAAAAAAAAGCCAAGATGAAAATTGTGATAAAAAATGTATTATTTATTATTATTTATATATTTAGTAGGCAGTCGTAAAACCTCACATGAGAAACTGCAAAAAGAGAAAATGTTTCATATTTTTACTTAATAAATTACTTATTCTATTAGACATTTATCAGAATTTTCACTCTTTACATTTCTCGTGGACATGGAGAAGCTTTAGTACAGATCAAATCGAAAGAAAGTCTGTAGGTGTGATTGATGTCTGTCTCTTCTGTTTATAGGGGGTCCATGAGTCACGGGGTGTGAATGAGGACTACCTGAGGCTCGAGTCTCTTGTTCAGAAGGTGGTCTTGCCCTACTTGGGCACCCATGGCCTGTACTCTGGAGATGGCGCAGAGGCTCAATGCTGTGTTCTGGGTGAGACAGTGTGTGCATAAACCCAGAAAAGCTTAACAATGGTATGTGTGTGTGTGTGTCCGACAAGTAAAACAACTTATTCAACACCTTCCTTGCTTTTCTTCTCGTATTTCAGAGAAGCGTTTACATTGGGGCTGTTCCAAGTCTGCAGATCAGCTGTCTAAAAACCCAGTGGTACGATCGAAAAGCTACAATATCCCTCTGCTGCTGACCCCCGTGGCTGAGTATGACCCAGATGCCAGCTCCATTGGCAGTGGAGGAATTAGGCGCCACTCGGCCTGTGAGATTATATCATGCCTGGAGGAACAAGGACTGGCCTACGCTGACCTGGCCTCGGGATCTGAACTGTCTGGCCCCTCCTCCAACAGGCTGTGTGTGGCCTCTCAATTCAAAGGTATGACACACTTTTGTTTTCTGTTTTTTAATAAGCTGATTTCATTCTGTTGGTTATATAGAAAAAATCATAATGTATTAATCAGTAATAACCGTCTGGTTCACAGGTATCGTACAAGCAGGAGCCAGCGCTCTGGACTTGCCTCTTACGTCTGCCTCCATCCTTCCCCTTCACTCCTCAGGAGCCCTCCATGGCACTGAGGCCACAACAACAATGACTGATCTCAGTAAGGCTGCATCCTCCACGCCACCCAGTGAATCATCCAGCCCTGAAACCATAATTGGACAAGTGCTAGAGTCTGCAGACTCAGACTCCGATGGGATATTTATTGATTTCCCCCCCCACTCCTCAGAGGCTATGGGGTACAGCCGCGAGAGCAGGCAGAGCACTGTGTAGCTGTGGTTGCCTTTAGGAACGCACCCCCTCACGTGTGTATGGTAATAATCTGGGACAAAGTCAAAAATAATTCTTAAAACTACATTTCATTTAATGGGTACCATTTCTTTTCTGTTGTACGCGGAGGTCATTCCTGCTGCTTTCACTGGTGGATGCAAACCTCGTAACTCTAAAAATGTAATTTTCTAAAAGCTAAGAAAAACACTCTTGCCTAATTTCATTGTTATTAAAATGCTGGAGATGTTTTAATGTGTTTTCAACTTTGACGACAGTGTAGTTGTAACTTTATCAAATGAGCTTTGAAAGGTTTTTATAACCTCAGATCATTTTCTTAAAGGATAACTCTCTTTTTCTTATGGTCAACAAATCCCATGAAATGACCAAAACTTTTGCCTCTTAAAAACATCTCAATGAACCACACTGTTGCACTGGTGTCATGTGGATTAACACAGTCACTGTAGTTTGATCCCTCATATATGCTCCTGGTAAATTAGAGCCCAACCAATAGTAGCCTATGCTAGGTATATCAGTATTGGTGTACATGTTCAATTTTTTTAATTTCTTTAAGTTATACAGGCAGCATTTTATGTTCATTTAATCTTCACTCAATAATTTAATTTAATTTTTCCTAATTCAAGTCCAAAAGACTACTTGACCACTGGGAAAATGGTCTCAGACTTTTGGGCCTGACTGTGTGTGTATAAAAAATATTGGCCAATATATCAACTTTTGTTTTTACTCCCTAATATCCACATTGGTGTTGGCCCCAAAAATCCAATATCAGTCGCGCTCTACTGTTAATACTCACCAGAACACAAACAAGTGTGAAACCACAGTTGAAGATAATCCCTAATAAATACAATAATTACTTTTGTTTGAAGAATGTTTGCAATGTACAATGCCCAACTGTTTTATAAAACTATTTAACCTTTCAGAAAAAAAAAGTCATACTTGTGACAGATTTTGAAAGATCTACGTCTTCAGTATGAACAAGTGCTCTTGCGGCTGAGATTTATGTAAAGTACTGAGAGAGATCAACGTATCTTCAGTTTTGGCTTTTTTAAGGATTTTGTTGACAATAACAAAAATATTGAACATTGCCAGCCATATTCTTTTACCTGCTGACGAGCATGTAATTCTTCAGCAGCAGTTAGAAACACAAAAATCACTAAAATTTGAATTACAAGGTTTCCACACCACAGTTTTTTTCCTCCACTGAGGAGGTGGCGACTACAGCCGCCAAAAGTGGCTTTACATAATCATCATGTTTTACATTTTTCATGGATTTGTTTTATTTGTGTGTATTCTGAACCTCATAACATTTCTGCTAGTTTCTGTTTACGCTCTGTTGTATGCCGGTTGGCATTAACACAGAAATGAGGTCTTCTGCTCTCACTTTTTTACTGCTTCTTATGAAAAAGTGGAACTGTTGAACTGTTTGTTTTTTATGATCAATGCCTGTAGAGGTCTAATGCAGAAGTCTTTTCTTAGACCGAACATCGTGTGACAGCATTTGCTTCTCTATATTAGCTTTGTACAGCCGGAGTTTGAGGAATATGATGATGTTTATTGTTTACATTCGACAAAGACATGAAAATCTTGATTGAATGTTGTCTCACACACTGTATTTTGCACCACTGCTACCTTGTAAATAAAAGTGCGTTGTTGGTTTTTAGGACAGCTAGATAGTGTCAAGTGAGCTTTTACCTTAAAATGAATTGAGATTTTAATAAGGGCTTTTTAACTCAAATCTTTTTCAAGAATGTTTTACCTCAAGCGTTTTGTACTTTACTTTTTTTGACAATCTATGATGTCTACAGAGTTGTACTTTGTATTAATTTGTTATACTAGCCCAGTAAAAAAATCAATAAATTTGAATAATATGTAAACCATGAGTTATCTCCTTCTGTTTTATCTACGTTTGGTCAAGCTCGTCTATAATCAGTGTCATAAGATTTTAAAAATACTGAGGACCAAGAAAAAAATTTGCATTTCCATATTTTATTTTTATATTTAATAGTTTGATTATATTTTCTGTAGAAAGTATCTCCCAATGCTATTTCAAAGTCTTCTATAGGTGGGATTGCCCTAAAACTCATTGTGTGTAAGTATTTATTTGTACAATGTGATTCTCCTATTTTAAAGCTTATTTGAGGTTTTGTAGTGTTTTAAGACAGACTTGGAAATTTGAACCTGTCCTTTAATGTGGCTGTTAAACCATTTCCATGATAACAGTAAGTGGACTCTGGGTTAATTGTTCGTAAAATCGACTTTGTTCCCCTCAGAGCTACTGAGGAAGTGACCTGCGTGTCCTGAAAGGACTTAATAACGACATAAACATCAGATACAGACAGATGAGATAAACATCCCGCTTTTGTTTTGATATCCAGCGGAAGTCCTGCAGGCCTGTTGTTAGCGGAAGCTAGCAGCGAGCTAAAGCAGCCAGAAGCTCAACACTGAACTGCTCCACATGAACGACCTGCTTGTGCTCTAAAAACTGGATAGGTCGTTTGAAAGTGGCGACATTAGTCTTTGTGCTGGTCGTTCAACCCTTGAGAAGACAGATGGTCTAGCTGGTAAGACTGTTTAAGTAATGTTTATATGTGTGTTTTATAAGTTAGCCGCAGTGAAGCCTGCTATGCTAAGCTGCTGTAGTTTCAGGTCTGAAAGTGACAGGAAGAGCTGCTGCTGCTGGTTAGAGGCATTTTTGGAGTACATTTGACTCATCCTGTCATGTTCAATGTACTATGACATGTTGTGTTTGACAAAAACGAGCATCTGTTTTCTGGAGCATCGTGTCCATCTGGAAATGACTGTTGTTATGTTTTGGTGTATTTCCAGGTCTGTCACCTTGGCTGTGGTCCTCAGGCTCTTCCACAGTCTCCCTGGGGTGTTGATGACACTGGCTCGGTGCCAGTCCTCTGTAGATGAAGATGTCCCTGGCCCAGCGAGTGCTCCTTTCCTGGATCTTCGCCCTGATCTTCCTCATCATGCTGGTCCTCAAGCTAGACTCCAAGATCCACTGGAACTGGTTCCTCATCTTCCTCCCTGTCTGGACTTTTGACACCATCCTCATCCTCATGCTGGTGGTGAAGATGGCGGGTCGCTGCAAGCCGGACTTTGACCCCAGGGATGGTGAGCAGAGTCTGAAGCGGAGGTTGTGGTACTTGACAGCCTTGTTGCTGAAGCTGGCCTTCTGTCTGACTCTATGCTCACGCCTAGAGAGGCTCACCGAAATGTGGGTCAGCTTGGTGTGTGTCCCTCTGTGGGTGCTGCTGGGTGGGGCACTGGTGGAGCTGGGACACAGTGTTTTCCACTACAGGAGGGACTGAACCAGAACACTGTGCAGTACACGGGTTGAAATGTACGGAAGGGGACTTCAAGGTTTTGATACTTAAGTTTCTCTCACTACAGATGCACCAATCTGAGTCACTGGATTGGTATCAGGGCTGATATTGACCTTACTGAGCGCACTGAGTATCGTCCACACCTGACGATCCACACTAGTTTGTTTGTCAGTGTTATTATAACATTAATCACTGTAACTGCTCTAAGTTAAATATATCACAGCAGGTTGAGGTCCAAATAAGGTGTACACAATGTGATGTACAGGTTTCAAATTTCCGGAAACAGGTAGCACCAGTTTCGGACTGGGAATCTGTATCACAAGAGTAAAAACTTGGATCAATGCATCTTTCTCTCCTGCCACAGAAGAGCTAAATTGTGTTATTCTGTTGCATTTTGGTTTGAAGGAGGGTTTTTTTGGCATCTTCAGAATAATCACAGCTTTTACACTGTTTTGGCGTTCACAGCATTGCCTTCTGGCTTGACTTTAGGCAGCAGGAGAAGAAAACCAGGCAAATTTAGAATCAGATCACTTAAACTGCTAGCAAACTGAGGTATTGATCAGCTATTGTGATCTAAAATGTGCATCAGTTCCTGGCTACACTAAATGTTGATATACAAGTCACCTCTTCACTGTTATGCACTAGCATGTGTTGCCAGCCGTTGAGCCATTCACTGTCTGTCTCTGATATCACTGTTGACCTGTTAGAAACTACACCACATCCATAAAGATGGCATTATTACTATTTGCTCAGGATCTCGCTCTGCAGGTTACACAATTTGGATGTAAATTTTGTAATTGCTCTCATTATATCAAATAAAAAACATCTTTGCATTGTGCAAAGATCTATTTTACTGTCAATTTTTTAGTTTACATCTTTTAGGAGAAGTAGTTTCCTGTGAATACAATATAAACATCTGTAAGCTGAAAAGCAACGTTGTTCTCTAAATCAACAGGGTTTGTCCTGACTCACCTTGTCAGCTACAGCTCAAATTAAAAGACTTTTTTGTCAGTTGTCAGCTGTACTTTATCCTGCATAGTGCATACTCATGTTCAGCATCCATCCGCTTCAGCTGCACTTTATCATTTGCAGTTTGGCACTTTTTTGACACTTATATCCAAAGTGTCTTACGATAAGAGCATTTAACCTCCTTTTTAGCTTCATCTCAGCTTAATAAACCAAAATTGGTCAACTAATCCATAGACATAAAATTAATTGCCAACTATTCTGATTCCAGCTTTTCAATTTTTAAACTTTAGTCTTCTGTCATAGCAGACTAGATATTTTTGGGTTATGAACTGTTTGTGCTGTTCAGTCTGGACAAAAGGCATTTGGGACCACTCTGGTAGCTGAATTGTTACCGTGCATGCCACATAACTGTCCCTGTTTCACTTCCAGCCAGCGGCATTTCTGGCATGTCCTACCCATATCTCTCCTCTCGTTTCCTGTCTGCCACGTAACTATCACATCAAACCAAAAAAATCCCAAAACAAACAATCATTTGAGGATGTCACCTTGGGCTGTGGCAAACAGTGATCAACATTTTTCACCATCTTTGGACATTTTCTGCTTAATTGATTAATTGACAAAGTAATCGACTGATTAATTCTGAAAATAATTGTTAGTTTCAGCCCTAAAGCACAAGCGTAAATAAACAAATGAATGATGGCTGGGTTCCATCTGCCTGGTTCAGTCGTGGTTTGGTGCGTATACTGGCTGTCAGTCACACTGTCATGGTTTATTGGGACACTTGAATACAATAGAGCCATCGTTACTGTTATTATCAACACCTGTACTTTAGCTAATACAACAAGACTTTGGCTACGTTCACACGACACCGCAGTTAAAAGTGACCCATATTTGATTTGTTTCTGACAATGTGAACAGCACAAGTCACATTGAATCTGACATTTCCAAATCCGATTCAGGCCACTTTCAAATGTGGTACTGAATCGGATACATATCGGGTTTTTTTTAATGCGACTGCAATCTGAACAGTCAGGTCGCGTTTAATGCGACTTCGACGTTATTCTGGAGCAACACACAGCTAATGCTCCGCATAAAGACACCATTAAAGTATTAATTTTCTTTCTCCTCTTTGTCCTTTTTAACATCAGCCGCTCACAAATTTGCCGGCTGCAGCCACACATTGTTTTTAACATTAGACCATAAATGAGACTACCAGTAACTTCACCAGCTGTTGCCATGTTCGCTTCCGTAAACACCGTTCTGTGCGTGACGTCATTAATGATCAACTGAGCAATGCGGCTCACTTCAGGAGGCCACATTTAAAAGTGTAATATGAAAGTCCAAACAAAAAAGAATCAGAATTGAGCATTAAGGCCTGCAGTAGTGTGAACGTAGCCAAAATGTGCATCATGATGAAGTGCTACCAGGAGTGTTTTAACATGCATGCAGTGAGACATTTATAGTTGGTGTATTAGCATCAAACTAGAAGTAATGCTGAGGACTATCCTGATATGAACTGATGTTATGGAGAAGTGGACGTTTTGAACTGTCGGTGACACAACATACAAAATCATCAACTTCTGCACCAAGTTTCATGGCAATCCAATCTTCCTGCTGAGCTGAGCTGCTGAAAAAAGGACAGATACGAAATGTAGGAGACATCGACTAAGTCAATATTTTTGAACCATTTATTGAGAGGTTCTGATCAGAGTATAAATCACACTACCAAGTCTTATCTTAGGAAATAAAATGTATTTACAACAAAATTTTCACATACATTGGTTTCAAATAAAAACAGACAGTAAATGATATAAATAAGTTCTATGGAAAATAAAACTTGTCTTACAAAAAATATATGCAATTTCTGTATACATTTTCTCACATTGGTGCTAATAACATCTATACTGTACAGTTTTGGTACATACAGTATCATTTACAGCCCTGTATGAGTCAAACAAAGTCCAGTCTGAAAACAACGACTTGCTCTGGTTTTGGAGTGTTAAATGACAAACCCCATCGACTAAAATGACGTGGTCATGAGAGGATTTCAGTAGGAGTTCAGTGACTTGTCGACATGTTCCAAATAGTGAACATAGGTTGGGTTTTTTTTTCTTCTTTTTTTTTTTCCTATAGCAGGGAGTAAGCGTGGTTGTTTTCAGATTGGCTAGTCCAGTACCTAAAATAGGTGCTTTAAGAGCGAAGCTAAGTAGTGCACAGGCACTGACACACGGGTCACATAACATTTTTATATAGAGCCTACATACATTCGCTAACAAACGTGAAGTGAGCTACTTAGCTTACATTCTTGGGCACTGGTAAAATGCTTGGAGAGTGCGTCCTCTTTTCACTGCGTCACTGGAGTAAAATGCGGCTGCGTCCATGCCAACAAAGTATTGGAATGCATCCGCTCCGTCTATTAGAGAAACCAGTTTACGTGTGAAGGAAGGGTGCATCTTCAAATATTTTAACAAAGCCTCGGCATAAGTTGTACAGTAAAAAAAGAAGACCAGACATCTAGACATTCATATTAAGAAGTCTTTCTGTGTTTGGGGTGTGTGTGTTTTGAGGGGCTGTTTTAACGAGTGTTGCTGCGGCCGAGTGTCCTGTAGGGGCGTGGCAGGTTTTCCCTGCACTGAGTCCTTTACTTTTGGTCCTTTAGAGGGCACAACTGTCCGGCTCTCTGATCCCAGCTTAGAAGAAGAGCCTCGAGAGTCACTGTGATGGTGGGTCTTAGGTCTACTGTCTGTGAAGGAAAGAGCCAGAGTTTGGTGAGCCTCCATCGGCTTAAAGAGGTCAAAGGTGATGAGCGTCCTTGGTGGTTTGTGTTCTGCTGGCGGGGGACCGGAGGCGGGGTTTGACTTCTTCCTCTCCTCTTTGCTGTTGATGTCTTTATCCTTCTTTCCTTCTTTCTTTACCTGAATGTTCACAGGTTTGGGAGCGCTCGTCTTTCCATCCTCTCTCCCTGACTTTGCCTGCGCTCCCTGTGTAGTCGAGGTACTGCTCTCCTTGCCCTCTCTGTGCCCGCTCTTCTCCTTCTTCCCGTGTGAAGACTTGTGTTTATGCGTGCAGGCGTCTCGAGCCTCCTCTCTGTCTGGCCGTGTGCCTCCTCTGTCTTTCTCGTGCTCCTTCTCTCTCTTGACGTGAGGCTGCGTCTTTGAATCCCACTTCTCGTCTCGCTGAGCAGGCAGGGAACTTTGAGAGGCTTTACTGCCCTCTCTTGTCCGCTCCTCGTCCTCTTTTTTCTTGATCTGCTGCAACGGCTGAGTGGCCGTACTGCCCTCTCTGCCACCCTCTGCTTTAACTTTCTCCTGTTCTCTCACCCTGTCCTTCTCTCTATCCCTGTCTTTCCCCCTGTCCTTTTTATCCCTTTCCTTCTCTTTACTCCTGTCTTTTTCCTTCTTCTCCTTCTCTTTAGCTCTTTCTTTTTCATCTCTCTCTCTCTTTCCTTTATCCTTTTCTTTTTTGATTTGTGGTGTGTTGCAAGAGCTGGTTAGACTATCTTTGCTTTTCTCTTTTAGACTTTGACCTGGTGGAGCTGTCTTTTGCTGCCTCTCTTCCTCCACATCATTCTCCTTCCTAATTTGCTGTAGTGACTTTAAGGATGCGCTGTCCACTCCTCCCTCCTCATGGCCCTTCTGCAGTGTCTGGCCTGCGCCTCCATCTCCCCCTCCCTTACCTTCCTCCTTTTCATCTTCCTCAGCCTTGGGCTCCGTTAGTGTGTGAGCGAGTACACCTTCATCTCTCTCCTTCTTGACAAAAGGTGGAGACTGTATCGTTGACAAGTCCTTTATCTCCGCTCTGCTCTCGTGCTCTTCCTCCTTGAAAATCTGTGTCGGAGTTTGTGAGGGCGGCCCCTCCCTTCCCTCACCGTCATCATCCTCCAGCTTCATCGCTGTCTGTGCAGCATGGTCACACTGCTTCACCTCCACCTCCTCATGTTCCTCCTCTTCTTTAATTTGAAGGGAGACTTCTCTAGGTGCGCACTTCTCCTCTTCCTTCACCTTCACCTCCTCCTCGTCCTCCTCGTCCTCCTCGTCCTTCTCTTCATGTTGGTGATACAGTTTGAGTCGGATGTGCCAGGCCAGACTGCACACAGCAGACACAGTTTTAAACTGGTGGACGACTCCTCTGGGAATGAAGTAGATGTCATCGTGGTAGAGTTGGATACGGGCGTATCGGATCCCCTCCCTCCTCAGCTGGTTCAGCTTGGCGTCATCAATCCACTGAACACACTGGGGAGGCAACAACGGGAACAAGAAAGGTTCAGTTATGGCTCAATTACACAGAGAGAAAATTTAGAATTGTACAGTGCTTTGTAGAAAGAATAAAAACTGATGCTGATCATGATTTGTAGAACCTATTGGCATTGTACTGGAAAATCCATCTAATCGATTACCAAGAGTCAATGTGGAGTGTTAGAAGTCAAAGAAAATCTTTGGGTTTTTCTGTTTTTCACACTTAAAGCCGCATTAACTAACTTTTTTGCCTTCTTGAGGGCAGAAAACAAGTTGAAAACACAACTTTGAGGTATCTTATAAAGTTGTTATTGCACACATATTAGCAAACAGTTGCATCCAGCAGACACAAATCATTCATTTGTAATCGTGTTTGTGATTTAAGTCCAATAATCACTCTCCATTTAGCTCCCTTTAACAATTAGAGATAAAATAAAGAACTCAGACCCACCTGAGACAGTGGAGGCTCATGGAGGTCCAGCTGCAGCCTCATGACCACATCTGGGAAATCTCCAGCGTGGAAACACACAACATCTTTGGTGATCCGAGCCGGAGCATCGCTGCATTAAGGTAACACAGAAAGCCATGGTCAGTGGTTTTAATTAAAACAAGGACACAAACGCATCACTTACCATTTCTTATATTACAGCGCAGTTTTAGCTTCACATGCTGTCACTGAGAGCAGACATCCTGAGACTGAGAGGCTACCCGGAAGTGAGCAGCATCTGCAGGGTTAGGGTCATTCTGCTGCCTGTGTTTGTCTTGTTTTTTTTACTACAGTCATCGTAAGTGTGTCATCCACCATTATTTAACCTTCTCCAGTAGCAGATTAAAGAGTTTAGCATCTTAACACTCTCTTGCAGGTTTTCTAGAGTTTTTTCTAGCGCTGCCAACTCTTCCCCTTTCCTCTGCAACACTTTTGTGATATGCTTTTGAATTTGACAGTAACGTGAAGTTTCTCTGCCCTGACTATCTGCCTCTTTCTACATCGTTGCAATACTGTGTATTACTCTTTGCCATTTCATGTCAGAGGTTCTTTCTTTTCTTCTCATTAGCAGTTCGGTTTTTTTCTTCTTTTCCTCCTCCAGGTACTACATCCTTGCTCCTTTGTAATGTTGAATGAGGGCTTTTGGCCTGGCTTCATCTATTGCATGCCTTGCCATTGCAATGATGCTCCCCTCTCCTTCAGGTTTTCTACAGGCATATCGTTGTTGACAGGGAACCATCTTTCTACTGCAGCTTGTCCATGAGACAGTGTACGGAGACATTTCATTAAGTCCCACAGTGCTGCATACTCTGCTCTGCCACTGACAAAGAAATTCATCAAGCCTGCAGCTGTAAACACAATCTTGAACTCTGCTTTATTCTGAGCGAGAACTTTGTCACACTAGGAGGCAGCGTACCATCTCTGCACCTGTAGGAGTTTCTCCAATATTGCTGTTGCACTTTCAGCTTCTGTTACCATGGTCACAGAGTCGAGGGAGCTCATGTGCTGCACATATACATCACTCTCACTGTGAGATACCGCTACAAAAGTTAAACATTTTATTTAATGTTATGGTCTATTTTACTTTAACAATGCAGCGCTGCAATTGAAGAGACGCAATGCTACAAACACGGACTAAATACAGTTCGACTTCCCATTCACTGTTTACACTCCGTCTTCCCAGTTATTATTATGCAACTCTCAACAATGCCAACACACATTTAAAACCGCTGCTTCTGACTAGAGTTCACAAAGCTTAAAACCTTGCAGGCAAAACAAGCTAACGAGCATGTTAACTTTAGCAACTGAACTAAACATTATTCAAACATTTAAAACAAGTAGGGTAGAAAGCAATGTTAAACTATGCATAGTTACCAGCCAGCGGTGATTGATATTTACATTTGAAGGATAATGTAACTGACATTATTCAGAGTTTCGGCCTCTTAAGTTATAACTTTACATTAATGTCATCCAACCTGCATGTGCTACCATGTGATGTGACTTTGGGGTGTGTTGACAGCGTTTCCACAACATAACCATAAACAGCTTATTTAAAATACTCTCGCCCATCAACTACCACTTGCGTATTAATGTGATCCTAAATGTAACTTAGCCCTTAGTGGTGGTGTTATCTGTTTGGGGACTTCTGATACATAACACATTTTTACTTTTTCTCTCATTTTCAATCACTGGAAAATTGGTCAAAGTGTTTTCCCAAGTTTTCCAGGATGCGTATGAACCCTCCCACTGTATACTCACTCCTCTCCGCAGCGCACCGCCTTCAGCACACCTACAGCAGCAGTAGTTTGCCTCTCAAACCCCTGACCGATGTGATCAGCGTGGGCTCTCGTCCGGTCCTCGAACAGCATCTCCCTCGGCTCACTGGTTCTGGGTAGATACTGCAGGTTCTTTATCTCATTGGTGGACCTGAAATATATGTGTATTTACAAGAGTCAGGATATATTCAGTGCATGTGAAAGCCTATGTATACAGCATGTGCAGGGAAAAGTGGAAAGATCAGGTCTTACTATGTCAGCACAACTTCAAACTACATTTTCTGCTTTCAATAATGAGGACGCTGGAGAGACTATAGCTCTTTTTATACAGAGATCCTGTGATATTGCTGTAAAGATCTGCCAATGTGCCAGCTTTACTTCTTTTTACTGAACCAAACAAAGCTGACATGATGTTGCCCCTGTTTGTGATTTAAGATAGCATGCCGGGTTTCTAGAATCACAGGCGTGACATGTAGCATGACAGCGTTGGCATCCACCATGCCGGCTATCCAGCGATATCACTACCTCCACTGCCAGCTTAATAGCAACAATGCCCGCCCCACATTCTATGCTTGTACCTTTCTTATAAAGAACGGTGAGGTGGAATAATGGCACAACATTCCCACCTTGAACAGGCTGTGTAAAGGGGCTTATAACACCTGTGCACTGGTAAATATTTACACACTCGACACGTCAACCCACCTTTTCCTTTTAAAGGGTGATTTTGGCATGTCAGCCATAGGGATCATCTGTTCTCCAGGTCGGACCCACATGATGGGGCCGTCGTCGCTCTCAGTGGGGCTTTGCAGCCGCAGACTGGAGAATGTTCCCCAGGGCAGAGTCCGCTGCGTAAACACAGGGCGAGAAATTACCAGTTACACAATGACACAATGCGGAAAATGCACTGGCTGTAGACCTGTGCACACACAGATATAAGACACACACACACACTTACCTCCAGAAAGGGAGATTCCTCTAACATGCTGATGAACTCGGGGAAGAAGTCTCCGACCTCTTCATCCACAGCCCCGACCAGACTGACCTGCCGCATGGCCCCGGCACGGTACGTTCCCTGGGAATATGTCCGCTTCACCTGCAGCAAGGGAACACAGAGGAGACAGATCAGACTTTCAGCAAGAAGGTATCAATTAATATAAAACTAAACCTGATGTGTAGTTTACTGCTGGCTGAAAAATAAAAACAAAAAACACATGAACCTTTAACAGACGACATATTCATCCAGGACTGTCATTGCGTTCTCGACATAAACAGTGTAACCTTTTCTAGTGCACCTGTCTTTGATAAAGCTCACATTAAGTCTTAACAGCATATGTTTACCAGTTAAAAAGACCTCAAATACAAAGATTTTGTCTTTGATTCAGCTCCAACACACTCAGCAGTCATCACAGGAGGCAAAATGTCAACACACAACAAATAAAGGACAAGCTGTTGTTACTCTGAGGAAGGAAACACTCTCCTACACAATAAACCAACTGAAACCTGCAAATGAATCTATTAGAAAGAGACACTCTAATCATAAAGGTCTGACAGACCTAGACCAACAACAAAAATCAGCCATCAGGTTCACATGGGTCCCTTGCTTGTGTTACAGGCCGCTGACTGCAAGACAGATGAATGGATGAATCAATGTGTCACTTTAACGGTGCACAGAGAGCTTCAGCAACAGGGCTGATGCTACAGAGCAGCTCATGAATGGTAATCATGTTTCAGAGTTCATCTTTGTTTCTGTTTTGAGACTTTACCGGTTTCAAAGTATACCACGGTATGAAAAAGTCACGGTTTCAAAACCACTCAAATTTTCCATCATACTGTTCCTGCGGTATGAGTGGGTTTTTTTAAATGTGATGTCTCGTCAGAGAGAAAGTGGAAGTCCCTCAGGTGGGTCGTGTATACCCCTTCTCTCGCGTACCTCCGGTTGCTGTTACAAGCAGGTAGCTCTAAAGGCTGTATGATGGCTGAAGGAGGCGAGCCCCCCGAACTTTTCCCCCCGTCTAAAAGGACCAAGTTGACTGTATGGGAATACTTTGGCTACCGTAAAAAGACAGACGGCCGCGGCTTGGAGGAAGAAGGTCCCTACGTGCAAAACGTGCTTGTGGACAGTAGCAGTGCAAGGATCCAATATGATAATGAGCAAGTCTCCAAAAAATGTTCAGATTCAGTTTTAAGCTCCTACCTGCATTTATTCATATTTATCTTAGAAGTGTTTTTACTTTTTTCAATTATTTATGTTCTGATCTTGAGCCACAGGTTAGGTGATTGCATTTATTTGCATTTTGTGTTGTTTATTTCACTAAAAATAATTCATTTATGTCGTGACTTGAGTTGTTTTGAGCAGGTTTAGCCTCAGTTAAAAGGACTGCACTTATTTTTTTATTTAGAAAGAATTCAATTATTTTTTATTTTAAATACATATTTACTAATGTTCCATCATGTTCTATATATGTTTAAAAATAAAAGACTGTTGAATGGAAAACTGTTTTCTTTTTTAAAAAAAATACAGATATTTCAAAATATCACATTTTAGAGCTGTAATCATAATACTGTATGTATCGCAGTAATCATAATATAATATCACCTTAGAACTGTTCCACGCCTGGTTTATCCATGTCCATAGATTCATATGTGTGTGTGTGTGTGTGTGTGTGTGGTAATTCACAAGAGCATTCAACAACACATGGGCTCTGGAGATCCTGATAAGTGTCATTGTAATAAATGTCCAAGTGTAATTGAACCAATGTAATGCCTCTACACAGTTTGGGGAGTTGGTGGTTCACTCTCAAGTAAATGAGATGTTATCTGACTAAAAACTAGTCATATTCTCATCATTTTGGACAATAAAAACAGCACAGGTTGTAGTTTTTCACAGTACAGTCAGGCTTTAGCAGGAAGAAAACAGATATGTTAATTGATGAAGGAAGCACTGTGTCCTATAGGAATCCCTTTTCAGAACAGGATTACAATTGATTTATTCACTATATACATTCAGTAATAATAATAATCTCACTAGAAACAAATCTAAAACCTCAGTAAATATTGCTGAAGATAGAAGAAAAAGTCATCAGGCTGGATCAGTCCTTCATCCTCTCCACTGTCCTCCTCCCTCTGCTGCAGGTAGCGCTGGTAGACGGAGGGGCTGGTTTGTCTCAGCGAGCAGCGAAGTTTATAAAACTCTGACTCGTTTCAATACACGTGGCAAACTAAGCTAAACATTTACAGCAGCTACATACAGACAGCTTTCATTTTAGCTTGTTATTGTTATGATTAAGACTTTGCTATTAACTTGGAGTGTGCTGTCGTTGACATACTGGCAGTGGATGTGACACTTGTGGACAAAGCGGTTCAAATGATGCTTGTTTATGCTTGTTGAACAGGTGGTATGGTCAACTACTTCTTAGCTTTCCACTTGAACGTTTTATTGCAGTAACAGTCACATGTGTAGTTGTCATCAGCTAGAGTAAAACTGTATCTTTCACTTCACCGCTGCAGCCTCTCTGCTCTGCTGTCCACTCCGTCTCTGTGTCTCTGTCTGTATGTGTGTGGGTGGAGGAACTGAGCCATACCCTCCTCGGTCAAACACTGACAGAGAGCAGAGGAGAGAACACAGAGCACAGAGCAGAGGCGGAGTGATGCTGCATCGCTGTTTGAAAGCATCTTGGGGTGACACTGAAAGATTATTTTCATTACTGATATATTTTCTTGATTAATTGTTTTGCTTATTAAAATGTTTAATGTTAAAAATGTTGGTTATAATTACTTAAATCCATATGAAAAGGTCTGTTCCACTTTACTATCATGTATGACACACATGATTAACCATAACTAACCCTAACCCATTTGTCAAAAATTTAAATTCTATAAAGAGGAAGATTAAAGCAGTTACATGTTGGCATTTAAACAATGACAAATGGTGACATCAGATGTTGACTATATTGATATGACCCTGTACTGCCAACATATTCCATTTTAAAATGATTCATAACAACATCTAGAGAAGGTGTTGACTTAAGTAATAGAACTTCCAAATAACTTCTTCAATAATATAAGTCTTAATATTATTATAGGTCAAATAACAGAATAGTCATAGGTTTTTTTGCTGCATGTCTGCACAGTGAAACTATAGCTTAAAGGATTAATTGACTACTTGTTTTCTCTTTAAGCAAAAGCACCAACTATTTGATGGTTCGAGTTGCTCCAATGTGACAGTTCCCTGCTTTTCCTTGTCAAACATGACAGCTAATTGATTATCTTAACATTTTAGGATTTTAGACAAAACTAGTAAATTGAAGACATCACTGTGGCCTCGTCTTAAGCGGCCAGTTTATCAATGATGAAAATAATATGTAGTTGCAGCCCTGATTAAAACCTAGTCATTTTTGAACTCTTCATGAGTTGGTGATTTCCGCTGAGTCAATTAGACCACTTCCACTGTACTCTACAGCAGATCCATGTCATCCCTTCTGACATTATTTTATGTGAAAGACGATTCAGTCTCCAGCCGGAAAATGAGCCTATTAAACCTGCTCCAGACTGTTACGAGAGGAAAGACGGCTGTCACGCGGCGTTCCCACCAACCACCACCAAACCTCTCACCCCTGAACATCTTCAGCAATATTTGAAAAAGTCAAAATGTGCTGCAACATCACAAGGACGCCGTCTGTGATGCTCTAAAACTGTGAATCTCAAAGTGAGAAGAGAGGAACCCTGGAGTGTGTGACACACAGCCCGGAGGAACAAAACGCTGTGATAAAACTAAGACACTTTATTAAAAAGTGAATATTTCAGGCTTTTGAGTCAATCTTTGTTATAAAAATACTGTATCCATTACTCTCACATGCTAATTAAAGGGGCCATACGATGAAACGCTCACTTTTTCAGAGCTTGTGTAGATGTATTTGGGTCTCTAATGTGCCTTCTAACACACAAACTGTGATAAGACCACCCAGTCAGTTTGGTGCTAGTCGGCTTGCTCTGTACTCATGTGATTCAACAAGCAGTTCACATTTGATGCCCCTTCTTACGTCACACAGGGTGAAGCTAGGCCAAAAAAGTTTGTATGTATCGCAGGGCTGGACCGAGGGACAGAGGTACTGATTTTGGCTGACAGACGGCTGCAGGGCCACGGAGAGCACTGCAGAGAGCACCGGCCAGTAGCAGAGCCCAAGGGTCCTGCATGGCTGCTGCTGTCTCATCTTCTGGAGGACAAAAAACCTCAATTCTACTTTGATCCAGTTTACAAACAGAAGATTTTTTTTTTTAGCTTAGCCAGAGCTAGGCTAACGATGGGGTCACACACCACTGCAGCTGCTGTCATTAATAATAAACATCTTAAATACTGACTGAGGAGTTTATATCATTTCAAAGCTAAACAGTATATAGATATTTATTTGTATAAATAATGTCACTGCCATATTTATGAGTTTGGATGATTATTTTAAGTGAGGATGGAGCTGTTCCAATGTTAGCATAGCTCTCATTTTAAAAGCTGTTAGCTTGTTGTCACACCTGAAAAAGTAGAAATTGAGGGTTTTTATAAATGGGCATCATGATGTAGTTATTTCAGTCCTCTATTTGATCCGTTTATTGCATTTAAATCACAGTTAGTTCTCCGTTTATTTACATACAAGGCTGTTTACACAGGATGAGAAGCTGCTGTGGTGCTTCACTGGGTGCAAAATTTACTTTTTTGTGCAGCAGCCAAGTGTTTAGTGAATGTTCAAATTTCATCAGCTACTCAACAGATTACTATTGTTTTCTTGGCTAGTAAGTGAAGCAAATCTACCAGCCACATGCATATTTTACCAGCATTTGACTGCTGCTTATTTTGTGCCCTGGTGCTTGATCCTTGTGGTATTTTGGCCATGTCAGATGCATTTTATTAAGACTCGAGGGAACTGTGTAAACTTCTGGAAAACACTTAATATGGCCGCTACAATGCCAGTAGAAACTCTGATTCTGACACATCATGTCAGGTTAACAGCAGATCCATTCATGAATCAATCACTCACATAACTCAGAGGACACTGAACATTGTCCCTTCACCATCTGAACTCTGTTTGGAAAAGTCCACGGCTCATATTATCAACTGACATTAAGCCCAAACCAGCTAAATGAAGAAAATATGTTGACAGTTATATTGAGTTTGGTTTTTATTGAGAACAGCAACAGGAAGAAAAGCACCATCTGCCTTATGTTGGTACGGTTGAAATCGCGATGCCAGACCAGCTTAAAGAATATCTGATTACAAAGCACTCTGAGTATCAGTACGATCAAGAGGGAGACCTTGGAAACATTTTTCCTTCCCAGTGAGGGGTCCCTGGCCGAAATAATTTTAGGTTTGCCTGACTTAAATGGAGCCTCTCAATCTGTGTTCAAATTATACGAGAGTGCACGCTGTGATTGTGTGGTACACATAATTTATGACTGTTTGTAAATGCTACAAACTTTTGGGGATTTTAGAAATATAATTTAACTGCTGTCTCAGGTGAGTCACGACTTCTTGGTCTAGTTGGATGTAGAACGCTACTGTAGGGGTGCAACAGTTTATGGCAGACATAATAGATAATATATATGATACACTTTAATTGATAAACCATTTGTCATAATTATTGATACAAATTTTATAAAAACATTCTTGGTTTTTCACTTTTCCACATTAAAAAAGAGTTCACTTTCATCTTTAACATCTACAGGAAAAACTATTTTTAAAGATTGCGAATCAAAACTAAATATTAAAGGTTTAAGATAACTTGTAGAGAACAAACAAAAGTGTCTTTAAAAAATATATACATCTTACAAACAAAGCCAAAGGTGTACTACTTTGACAATGAGAAGTCTGTTTTTCATCATATATTTTCTGATCAAGAAATGACTAAATCCTGTTTGCATCTTGTCAAATGAACATAACTAATGTCTGACTGTTAAAAGGTACTGCACTCTTTGAAAATCTTTTCAATATGAAAGCAAAGTGATTAAACAAATGTCACAACTTCAACAATTTTAAAACAATAATCACTCACAATTTTCATGAACTGGTGGAGACGTAAAGAGATAAAGATATAAACTATCCACACTTGCTTTGGTCTAGTTAAGATTTTGATGCACACTGAAACTATCGCTCCAAAGACTAGTTGATTAATCGATCATCCAATTGTCAGAAAATTCAACTATTGACTATTTTGATAATCAGATAATTGTTTTAGTTATTTTTTAAAGAAAAAAATGACGTGTTTTCAAATGAGACAATTTCCTGCCGTTCCTTGTCGAATATGACAGTAGTATTGAGAACAAGTGAAATTATGTAACACAAACATCAGCTACTACAAAACTCATGCAGATCTGAATCCAGCTTACTCTGTTTGACTCAAGACAATTCAACCTTCCTCAGGCGACACACCTCCTACTGACCATGCTGGAATCACTATCAAACTCTACACTGAGGAGTTTATCAAGGGACTATAGATGCAAGACAGAGGACACGACACACGCCCCACAAGACCACCTGGACACTTCCAACACGGGAATAAAGACGGCTGAGGGCAACAGAGACAAAGACTTTCATGTGTTGTTTTGGTTTGTGGACTATGAGGTGGTCTCAAATCATCAACCTCTTACACGCAGAGACTTCTTCTAACTTTCGTGAACATTATAGAAATAAAAGTAAAATGCTTACCTGAGAGTAGAAGTTGACCATGGTTGTCGTCTCTATGTCCTTCTTCCCGAGCACCTCCATCTTCACCGGTGCGTTGGGGAACTTGTACGAGAAGTAGTCCAGGAAGTCTGGGAGGTAGGACGCCGCTCCATGGATTATTCCCATCACAAAATTTGCAGCCTGGGACTCATCCTCGCTGAAGGACAGGGTCACAAACTCCTGGGCGAAACGCTGCATCTCAGCTGAAGACAGACAGGCGAGCTGCTCAGTGTAGGCGTGTGCCACAGACGCCCCTCCGTTGGCCTGCTGCTCGATGTGGATCAGATGGCCAAACTCCGACCCAGGCATGCCCGGCACTGGGGTACAGTGCAGCGGGGAGCTGTAGCCCAGCCGGTCCCTGACCATGGTGGGGGTAAGGGTGGAGGTAGCGGCAGTGATAGGAGGATCCTGGTGTTGCTGTGGTGCTGTGGGGTGGAGCAGACCACTGCTGTTGTTGCTGCTGCTGCTGCTGCTGCTGTTGTTGTTGTTCCCGTTGATGCGACCGAGGAACTCGGGCAGACCCAGAGACACTCCTGAACACACAGTCTGGCACGAGCGATTGTACATTTTGGGTCGGCTGTGCCTCTCCTTCACCCGCTCGCCATCTTTGTGCTTCTTCTTTTTCTTCTTCTTGAGTTTCTTCAGCAGGAGGTCTTCCTCTGACCCGGCTTTGGGCTTCTCCTTAGACTCTGTGATGGTAGATAAGACATTTTTATCGATTAAGTACAGTTGTTTGCATCAGTCGCTGAGGAGGGGATTAAGTTTAAATAGTTTATACATTTGTTGCGCTAGTTTATATTTACAGTAGCTGTATATTAATGTATGTTTAGTGGCTAAGTTGTATAAACTGGAAATTCATTGCAGTTTTATCTATTATTACAATAATATTACAATAAAAACATGTGACATTGTTTTCAATTATTCTTATTTGACTTGATTTATTCAAATAGTATTTACAAGTGACTTGATTAAAGTTAACTGTCTAACTCATTTAAAGGACTTAATGTAATTAACACAAATGTTAAAAGTAACTAAAAAACATTACATTTGATCCCAGCTGGTCACATCAGTCCTACCTTTCTGTGGAGAAACCACTTCTCCGTTTTCTCTTGCAATGTCATGCACAGGTGGCAATTTGTGACTTTTCCACTCTTCTTTATTCTTGTCTTTTTTCTTCTCTCGGTCTTTCTCTTTCACACGGTGATCTGAGGTGGAGGGAGAGAAAAAACACACACACACAGACACACAGTGAGATGAAATGCTGCTACATCCACGTTGATACAGAACTGACGAACAAACATTTTCCACGTGTGAATATCACCATCTGGGCCTAATAAATACTGGGGCCTGTGGCACAGCAAATTATGTAATAATGCAATAAAACGTTTTATCGCAGTGTTATTTTACGCACACTTTTTAATTTGACGCTAAAGTGTAAAAAGCAAGCTGAGCAGAGCAGGCTGGCGGTGCTGTCCTACCTCTCTGTAGCATTTTCACGTCTCCGTTCTCGGTCTTTGTATGGCAGCTAGCTGCGCTCACTTTCTCCACAGCAGAGCCTGAACTCCGCTGTGCTTCGTTGCTTTTCTCCTTCTCCTTGTGTCGTTTCTCCTTCGCCCTTTTCACTTTGTGGGGCGACGCCAGAAAGTTGCTGATCTTGAAGATTTTCCGAGCGGGAGCTGCGGTGGAGAGGCTCGCCTTGGCCGGGCCGAAACTCCATTTCGCTGGGCTCCCACAACTCTGCTTCCCGTTGTGTTTGTCCGCTGCGCACACCTCTCCGTTCACTGCCCGGTGCTTCAGCCCCTTCTCCTCCACACGCAATTTCTTTGGGGGCGGAGGGTAAATGTCGCTGGAAGACTGCGGCCGGCTCTCCGGTGGCCGCTTAGCTATTAGGGGTTTAGGGGAATTTGTTTTGCTGTTTGCTGCGAAATGCATGGAGTCCACGGACTCGGCCATCTTGGAAGTTTCTATTTTTTACGGTCAGACGTAACTGGTGCGTGAGAGCCAGGCCGGGGGCGGGGCTTGGAGGGCTGCGTACTTACGCACGGAGGAGGGAGAGCTGCAGACAGGACTCAGCTCTGCAGGATCAGAGGCAGAGGCGGACTTTAATATGACATATCGTGGTAGGCAACTGCCAGGGGCCCCCAACTAAAAGGGCTAAAAGCAGCTTTATTATGATGCTTAGATATGAAAAATATTAAATTATGTTACTATTTTTAACTCACTGTACCCAGTGGCAGCCGGTGAAACTTTTCTTTGGGCTGGGGGCCATAATATGTATGTTTTGGGTGGGGTGGGTATTATTATTCAACACTATATGCTTTAAATTAATGTGGCTCCACTATAAAACTAGATTATTATATTATATAGGGCCTACTTCAATGTGGGTTTTCCACTTTTATGCACACCGCAGCATTGCAATTAAAATATTGTAAAAGACCAACACCACATATTTAGTATCTATATGAACTCTGTAGCTACCCTCTGAAGTTCATCTGGGCCCATTGTGCAGTGTTTCTTGGCAAACTGCTGCTGAGATACAGGCAGCATTCTCAATCACATACTTTACTTTTTACTTTTAGTAAGTAGGCAGCCCACAAAGTAAGTACTGTTGCATGCAGTATGGACACAGTTGGGACATTACTTCATCGTTTATTATGGCTTCTGATATTGTCCTGGATTCCATCACTGTCATTGTTCTCTATTTTATTGGCAGCTCAGTCAATTGGCGCTTTTCCACTACACAGTTCCAGCATGACTCAACTCGTTTTTTTTTTTGCGTTTCCACTAGGGATAGTACCTGGTACCTGGTACTTTTTTTGTACCTGCTCTGCTGAGGTTCCAAGCGAGCCGAGCCGATACTAAATGTGACATCAACAGACTGCCGGCCACTGATTGGTCAGAAGAGTTGTCGCTGGAAGAGTCATGAGCCGTCCCACACAAGATTCAAACCCGGCATTTTTAAATACCGCAGTATACAGTGTACAGTCATTTTTCTTTTCTTGCTTTGTGTGTGACAGAAAGCCACATACAGCAGCAAGTACACCACTGCCTCCATGTCCTCCATTGTTTATGTGTTTGTGTCGCGTATAAAACAAAGTCACGGCAGTTTCGCAGAGCCGTGCTATGACGACCCCGCCCACATTGAGTAGGTACCTTTTGTAATGGAAAAGGTTGTTCCTGGAACCGTACCGAGTCGAGTCGAGCCAAGTAGTGCTAGAACTGTATAGTGGAAAAGTGCCAATTGTGATTGATTGTGGGATTATGAGTCAGAATAACCAGAAAAACATGCTGGCTTGCATACTGCAAAATGCGACTGGATGTAGTAAGACATCCTGGTATGTTTGGCGTACTGCATTGACATTATATTTATTGGGACATACTAAATCTTTTTCTGGCAATTCTAAACAGTATGGTAGTATGGGTATCAGAACACATCCACATACAGTTAATCACAAACCTAGATGTATCATAACTTGCCACTTGCTTTCTGCTGCCACCCACTGGATGGTTTGTAAATCAGCTGCCTTCATATAAGTGCTGTTTGGCAATTGGACAAATGTGCCCAACAAGATCCGGTCTCTTTTATTGAAGAAGATTAAACTGCGCACAACTTATAATGAGAGTCAATGGGCAAAGAATCTCGCCCCCCAGGACATAAATATGTCAATGTGTCATCTAGCCTCTTAGTAACTTTAGACAGCACAACTAAAAGGCCCGATTTTGTTAACTTGCTCAAATTTAGTTGATTTGGTATTTTTATTTGATTTTTGTGCTTATACCATGTGTCAGTAGGCTACGTAGCTAGATGGTGTTTTTATCTGTCTGTTTTATTTGTGTTTGTTGCTGAAATACAATCGGGAGGCTGCAATGGGTTGTTTTATTTTGAAAAACGGAAGTTTTATTATGCCGATTCTGTGTCTGACTTCCTGTCTGATGCGATCTGCTCTGTTAACCTTGACGCGATTTAGACACTTCTCCGGACCGTCAAATATAGAAATGCTTCAGACGCGGAGTGATAGCGCTGTGGCGCAGAGAGCCTCCTGAGACGTGCCACGACGCTCCTGGTGGAAATTGGGCTTTAGAGAGACAGCGGAGCTCTGGCAGCTAAAATGTGAAATACACTTCAGATCCTCGAAAAAATGGATGAAACTGAAAACACTTCGAATAGCCCAGGCTACTTTGTAGTAAAAACACACTAAAAACAGATTTTGCACGGGCACTGCACTGTACATTTGTACATGTTACAGTCTTATTCATTGAAGATCTATGTGATTCTTCTTCATGTGGGGAGTGGTGGGGTGGCGCCCTCTATTGACCAGCTGTCACTGATTGTACCAAAAGCATTTTTAAAATATACAATTGAGCCTACTTACTGCTTCAGAGGAAAACACTGTACTACTACATTTACCCGAAAGATAAATGTTACCGTTTCTGCTGCAGATTCAGATTTTACTAAAAAAATATATAACAATTAAAATATAATGTAGCTATTATTATTCATTAAACTATCCAGTATTTTTGCAAGAATTAAAAGCTCCACCTTGAACAGATGTTCATTAAATTTAATGAAATTGTGCTAAAATTAACTCTCTTCAGTTTTAATTAAAAATCAAATGCAGAACATTTGCTTTCACTGTATTTTTACTGTGTTTTTCTACCGCTGCCAATACAGCAAGAGAGGGTGAAGCAAGGCAAGTGTTTTCCTGGAACCCCAAAAATCATTATATTATATTATATTATATTATAGTTAAACCCTCAGCTGCTATGAGTATGAAGTTATTCTGGTTATTGTGGAAAGTTACAGTCCATATGTTGGCAACACTATTGATTAAACACCATAATGTGCTGTTTCCTCATACAGACGGTCAGTTAATACCTTTCTTTGTTGCGGGTTGTACAGGCTGATCATACCTTTTGTCTGTTATAAACTTACAGATTGTTGATGATTTTTAAAATGTTGTCATTGAAATCTCCTATAACAGTAACTGTGTTACTTATTAGATATATCCAATTAACTTAAAACTTTGTGGGCAGTTATGAAAACTACAACCATCAATCTTACAGTTTCAAATGAAGAAGCAGCAGGATGCCCATTGCTATTGCAACTGATAATGTTTACAAAAGTCCCTTCAAACTTTTTCATGCCATAAAGAAATGCTGCTGGTATGATGAACTTCTCCCCTCAGTGTTTTATTCTGTAAAAATCAATCTATTTTTAAAAAAATGGTTCAGTAATCATTTTTTAATTGTTTCGGTATTCAACCAACATGGTCAGCTCTATGAATCCCTTTTTCACTAAAGGCTTTCTCAGTTGTCATTGACTCTGTCCTCTCTGTTTTATTTAGCTTCTTCAGTGTTTTAAAGTAAATGACGATCAGCCTTCATACTGTTAGATGCAATTGAAACAATTGTTGGGAAATGTTTTTCATGGCAAGGTAAGAGGAAGAAAACAAGGCAATCGATCAACTTTATCAAAAAACATCACAAGTAGCCTACACCCTCTGATTCATCATGCTGTTTCACATGTGTTGGGAAAGAGTTTAACCATTGCAGCATAATAGTTCTGACTAGTGAATTCAAATATATTTCCTTTAAAATGCTCCACAGGCTTTATCCAACTAATCAGTATTTGCAGAAACTCAGAATGACGTTGATGATTTATTTGGTCTTTAACACACATACAAAACAACAGTGGAGTAAACTGTCACGGTTTTTTGCTGATCTTATCTACCCAGACTTCTTATTAGATAAGATGTATTGTTTGGATTATTTGAATATGATGGGAATCTGTGTTCGTAGTTAAATTTGATACTATTTATATAGTAGTATGTTTGTGATTATAGACTCAAGTTGTACACACAAGTTACTGTAAATAAAAAAGACAGTTTGCAGGCCTGCAGCACAAGAAGCTATATTGTGCTAAAACTGTGTAGGAACACTAACTGCAGTATAACCATGAATACAACACAACCTGTATATGACTTCAATACATCATTCAACCTCCACTGTAACATCATTCAATTATTTATTTCACATGTCACATTTCAATTGTGCATTTGTCACTTTCATGTATTTCATACACTTCATTTCTTTGTCTGTAGCATAGTCCATATTTCCTGTATACAGTCAATGCATCAACGTTGTATATCCTATTTCAATACAATTATTATTCCATTGTATAAATTGATTTCACATTTTAAGTTATATATATTTAATTTTAGCACTAGGCTACTTTGTTTATTTTATTATATTACTGCCTTACACTTGTTCTATTTTTATTCTTCTATGTTGTGTTTGTGACACATTCTTTGTATGCTGCATATTTGGCTAATAAACAGATTCTTTATTTCTTTTTCTTTGCCCACCACTGAGTAAGATTACTACTAAAACTGTAATGTATTGTACAGTTTTCTCTGCTGGGCTGCCTGTTTCAGTTCCCACATATGGAGGAAAAAAGTTTTTCATATTACATATTGAAAAAGTTGTTTAATATGTAATATGTAATATTGTAATATGAATATCTTATATATAATTCTCCATTATACAATATAACATAAATATTTTAATTCTTAATTATCGTAACCAAACAATATATTCAAAGATCAAGTTATATTTAATACATCCCTGGTTACAGGTGTTAGAAATCATTGAAACCCAGTACAGGAGCATTATGGCCCCAGATGATGATTGGAGCCCAGTCAATGTCCTCCAATCCTTCAGACAAGAAGTCAAGTGGGGGTCAAGGCAGTTGTCTGTTTTTTTCGATACATTTTTCGATACATGTCAAGTCAATTTTATTTATTATACAAAATTTCAAATCTGACAATCTGTGAAAGATCCAGAATATAATCATCATCAACAACAAAACCTCATGATGAAGATTATGGATCATAGAAGACATTGAGTGACTTTCAGGTAAGTTAGTGAAAACAGTAACTTCATGGTTTTCATGATGAATAATAGTACTAAATATTTAGTGTACTCTTAAGTCTTAAATGCATAGAGTGAATCTACATATTTAGAGACATTTCTTCTTCTTCTCAAAATGTCACAAGGTGGCAGTGATGTGAATGAAATGCAGTGAAGTTCATTTTTCCTCTGCAACATTTATCACATGCAATGATTCACGCAGCTGTGCTGTGGGGCTGCACAGATGTTGGGAGGCGTTTGTTGATCATTTATTCATTTCTCTTGCACAACAAGACTTAGTCACTATTTTCATTAAATCCAAGATAAGTACTATTATTCATTTAATGTCAACATTATGTGATTAAAATCTCAACACAATTCCTAAATGCTGTGTTTTCAAAACATATTAATTTTTGATGAAAGTTGTCTTTTTGTTATGACGGTAGGCAAAAACAAATCCTGAAAAGATGTGGAAAATCACATCTCTGCTAAGCATTCTGTCAAATGGTCCTCTCTCTCAGTTTACATCCATATACTTGCTACTCCTGTCGTATCTGCCAGAGAGATTGGAAAAGCAGTGTTCATTGTTGATGACATTAGCTTACTCTAAAATGAGATTTGTTTATTTCTTTTGACCCAGATATGTTCATTAGGTGTATGTATGACGGAGCACCGACACTTAAACAGCTGCACTTAAACAGAGAAGAAGAAGATACTGTTTGCTGGGTAATAAAGATTATTTTTGGTTCGCATTACATGAGGCAGCACAAAGTGGTAATCCGTTATATCCACTTCAGCAGTGGGGACATTTAACTAATGTATTTACTCAAATACTGTAAATCTGAGGTGATCATACTTTACTATTAGTAGTATTTGAGTTTGACATTTTGTATTATTTACTTAACTTTATGATTTTGGTAGTTTTAGTTAGTTTGGAGATTAAGATTTTGCACAGAAAACACAAGATAATGTTAGGAAATATGATTAATTCTTTCAAATGATAAAGAAGAAAAAAAGACAAAATAACAAAGGATATAAAATGGTTAAAGTCTTTTCCACCTCATCCTTTTATAGAAGTACACAGTATACAGTTACACATTAATGTATCAGTAATAATAATCCAATTATATATTTAATATTACAACACTCAATTTGACAATTTCCTTCATTGAGTACTACAAAATAAAGTACATTTTGCTGACACAGTAACATACTATCAGACATGTTATGAGAGTTATAAAAATACTCAACCAGTCAAACGTTATTTGTATAGCACCTTTCGGCTCAGAGTGCTTCACAGATGTTTCACAGATGACTGATGAGTCAATAATAAGACAGAAAAAGTGTAGACCACAAAAACAACAAAAAAAAGACAAAAATACAAAAAACAGTTTGACTCCGACGCACGCAAGGAAAGAAAAATGAGGAAAATGTAATAAATTAGATTCAAGAGCTAGAATAATAATAATAGTAATAAAACAGAGTGAAATAAAAACTAGATGAAAAAACTAGATAAAATAAATTAAAAAGACAAAAAAAAAACAGAAAAGAAATTGATAAGTGAGAAAAAATTAAATTAAATAACATAGAGTATATACATATAATTAAATACGTAAATAAAAAAAGTAAATAATGTGTATAAACCATTCTTAATCGAAAGCCAGACTGAAGTAAGTTTGAGGTTTTAGGTTTTAAGTTGATGTTTATGGATTTCAACACTTGCAGCTGCTCTCAGATCCTTGTCAGGCTGTTCCAGCAGCTCGGAGCGTAAATGCTAAAAGCTGCCTCACCAAAGATTTTATTTATTCCTGCACTTTGGAACAACTAACAGGCTCGTGCCAGAGGACCCGAGGGGCCGTACTTGTTCAAGACCATGAAGTACTTTCAAAACAAGTGAAAGAATTTTAAAATTTATATGGAAACTGACAGGCAACCGAAGTAAGGGTTTTAAAACAGGCTGCGCAACCAGAAGGACCAGAAAGAGTCATGCTCAGCACTCAGGCTGCAGAGTTCTGAATCAGCTGTATCCGATTTATACGCTAATATGTGTCTGATATAAATGTTCCACAAAATAAGTTTAATTACCTCATTAAAATCATTCATCTACGCCCTCTCTATTATTGAGAAATGCTCAAACTATCAATATGTTTTCAAAAGTTTAACTGCTGGACACAAGATGTGGAAAGTACGTTCTCAGTGTGGAGGCTTCAAGTCTACACAATTGTCTCTAAACTAGTTGTGGTGATGACTATAGCAATAAAGCCCCACCCCTTAAACTCAGATTTAAGTTGAGCGCAGAGAAACTTTCCTTCCTCAGCAGAAGAATGTGAAAACAAAAGATGCACAAACATCATTGTGCACAGCGAAGCCCAAACAACCAACTGAAGGAACAACATGTAACTCACATTTTCTGACCAACGGGGGGCTTTACGCAACATTTTCAATGCAGGACTTATTAGTTATGAAGTATTTTCATGATGTTGTAGGACTACTTTTACCTCCGGATAAGAAAAACACTTATTATCCAAATTTAATTACTTTTACCAGCTTGAAGTCTCTTCTAAATATTATGGAGGAATTGGTACAAAGGAGAGAAAAGGTCAACAAACATGGGTTGAAATGCATTCAATCACACCTTTCTGTGCATTCACATCGAGTTCCTCCACTGTGTCTTATGCCTGGTTTCTATTAACCACAGCTGGGAAATATACAGAATGCAGCACAAATCCGTCTGAGCCTCCTTCAAAATATGTTATAATGTTCAAACCAAACAGCTGTGATTGAATATCTTTGTGGCAAATGTCTATAGAGGCAGTTTAATACAAAAAATCCCGCTTGGACACATTTGCCACATTGGACAGAAGGTGACAGCAGCAGATAACCTGTTCCCACGTTACGCCCGTTTTCCATATCCTTTATCAGAACAAGTATTCTTAAATATAAATTTTAAACAATGTCCTAATGAGGTCCAGGCTTTTGGAATAGAGACAATTTGACCTGACGTTATCTGGTGTTGGCTAGCTGTAGGAAATCCAGCCCAGATGTGAGGAACACTTGGTTGTTTCATTTTTAAGAATCACTATCAGTCATTGAGCGATGAAAAACATTCTCACACATGGCAAAGGAATGTATCAGTTACTGAAGAATTAAGGAATTGGCAGAAGACAATTCATGTGGATATGACTGTGAGTATGAGTGTGTGTGTGTCTGACAGAGAGAGGGGACATGAAGAACGATACTTTAATATTAAAGTGATACAAACTGATCCGCGGGATTGAGACAGATGCTGTATCATATGACTGTTTTGCTAGACAAATATGTTTATTTGTTCTCAGCATGCAAACAGGGAGTCAGAAGAATAATATTCTCCAGGTAGGTTTATACCTTCAGGCAGGCAGACTGAGAGAGGACTATGACAGACGTTGGGTTCACTCCAGTTCAGTTGGAAATGGGACACTTATGCACATAACAGACATAACCAACGACAGTGGCTCCTCTGCCCAAAGTGGATGAAGATGAAGTGGTCTGCCAGGAAGAGCAGGCAGCAAAGCTGGACTGATGGTCAGATGTTTGTTCTAGTCTGTACGGAAAAAAATGGCAGTGTTTACATGATCCAGGACAGAGAGTGGGCCAAGCCAGCTCACTGGGGGAATTCAAAACACTGTTTCCCAAGAGGGCACCCTGAAGAGAAAAAAAGCTGCTGTCCATAAATGGGTAAAGCCAAGAGTGTGGGTATTATTGGGAATAATAAGTTCCTTGCTGTACCCTGCAGCTGTAGAGAGCCGAATAAAGTATTTTAGATTAGCTACTATCAAATGAATTGACATTAGTAACATAAATCAGCTACATTAAAGCTATAACAATTAACATGCAATCAGTGCATACGTTTAGTTTTTTTATGACAAAGCATAAGTGTCTGAGATTTATGCTTGGCTGGGCTGCTATAGATGTGGATCTGATAATTAATCAATATGGCAGAGTGTTCAGACAGAAGTCTCACGAGAGTGTAAACATTTCTCTCACACCATTTCCCGGTGTAAGTACTGTAGTAGTGACATGACTGTGAAAGGTGAAAGGATACTTATTCCTGGCTTTTATCCTGCCAACAGCTGTCAAATGTCAAATGAGCTCATACACTGCGTTAGCATAGAAGAAGGAAGGCTCTGACTTGAAATATAAAATCATATTTAGTGCAGTAGGTTTGGCTAGATAGCACTTTATATGTCTTTGCAAACTATCTCTCTATATGTAACTATGAACTTGTAGGTAAATTATGTTCTATATTGAGTCTTTTCCTTTCACCTTAACTCACTTTTCACTTCTAACCTGATACTTCCCACAGTCTTCTTGCTAAACAAATGGTTTCCTTTGTCATTATTAAAGGACAGCTGAGAAATCTCTCCAGCTTAGTTTAGTCAGAACAACCTTCCAGTAAAAAGACAGAGAACAAAACTGCACATGGGTCAGGTTTCATCACATTCTAAAAATAAGACAATTTAAGTGGTCTGACAAGCATTGAGATGGACACATTTCTGAAACATCAGACACAAGCATTGCATGCTATCACCCATATCCTGTGGTGGGACTGACATTAACACGCCGGGTATGAGAAACTACAGCCTCATTATCTAAACTCCCCGCCAAGCAGATGCCTCATTTAGTTCATGTGACTGTGTTTTCTCTCTTTCCTTTTTTTTTTTTTTTTAATATACATAGACATAATGAATTAGCTTAGATGGACCTACAGTCTGTGCACAGTGAGCTTAGCTTCTCCTCCCAGTGATTGCCTCACCAATTCTCTACACTTGTCGCGGATTAGTACTGTCCGGATAATGTCAATAGTACATGAGACATGTCTCTCCCCTGGCATAGCGTTTGAATCAAGCAGCCCTCTTGGATAAATCCAACATTCCTGACTTTCATTAGTCAGGAGCTGAGTTAAACCACACAGCTTACAGTTAAATGAAATATGTCCTTACAAATCTGAGTAACAAACTCTTGGCTCCAGCCCAGGAGCCAGTGTTTTGCTTCAAATGCATATTTTGACTTATTGCATCTGTCAATCACATGTTTGTGCATCCACAAACAGGAAGCTTAGGAAATGCCTGCCAAAGCAACTGTGACCCACATGAATATTCAAGGCCCTGATATACTTATTATTACAGCATGGAGGGAGAATGCATTGCAAATGGTCTTCATTAGGTGATGTGATTACAGTGAGGACAAAACGGAATGTAACAACAGGATAAAATAAGACACACACTTTCTAAAGCTGTACTTTGGTTACGGCTAATTCTGCTTATGTTAGAAAGTAGAAATATTTTACTATTTCCTCACGCTTTCTGATCCTCATCCACTATCTCATACAGACCATCTACTGTGAGTACATCCACACAATCCTCTTCTCCCTCTCCCAGTTTTTTTTTCACCTGTTTCCCTCTCAAAGCGTCTCGCTCTGCACTTCTCTCCCAGACTCACTTTCCACTCAAGCGCTCCATCACTGCCCCCTTCCTCCTTTTCTCCCTCCCACCTTACCTCCTCCTCTCACTGTCACTGCACTTCACAAACTGAGGTGGGTCTATTTTACAATCACCCCCTCCTCTTCTGTTACTCTTTACTCTGAGGACGCGATGAGGTTAACAGCACTGTGCATATGTGGGACCCTGCTGGCCTTCTTGAGCCTCTCTTGGACCACAGCAGACACTGGTGAAGGATTCCTCCAGGGGGATAAAGGATTTGGGCCCTGCGCTGCAACTCTGAGACCTGCAGTGCCGTGCAGACAGGGGCAGGATGACAGCATGTGCCCCTACCTATTCAGTCTGCCTCCGCTGACTGTCCATTTGCCAAAGCAGCTCAGAGAGCTGGAGAAGATCATGAAGGATCTGCAGAAGCTGAAGGACAATGTGGACCAACTGAGGGAACTGTGTGCAGACTGTAAAGTAAGCCAAAGTGAGAGAGCGTGTGGGAGACAAGGAGAAAGAGAGTATGAAATGCTGATTCAGGGTAAGCGTGAACATAGGGATGAGAGAAACTGGATGAATGAGAGAAATACTGAGAGACAAGACAGAAGACAAGAGAATGACAGAGATTGTGGGATGGACAGGGTTAAAGTGGAAAAGACTATCGAAGAAGAAAATATAACAACTTTGGAAGAGAGAGAGAGAGAGAGAGTGAGATGGGAAGCAGAAGGAGAGAACAATAAAGGAGCCATAAAAGAAAATGAGAAAGAAAAAACTTTAAAAGAAGTGGCAGAAAAAGATGGAAAAACTCAGGCAGAGGGGGCAAAAAGAAAGGACAGATGGGGGAATGCAAAGGTGCCAGCTGCTGGTGGAAATGACAGAGCAGAAGCAAGTGACCATCACTTTTGGCGAAATGAAACAAAGGAAACAGAGAGAAAGACCCAAACTGTAGAAGACAATAGCCGTGATCGAATAAAGATGTCAGGGGACCATGATGGGCATACAAATAGGGAGCAAGACGAGCACAGGGAGGAGAGGAAAAAGGAAATGGAAAAGGGAATAAAAGTGGAGCAAAATAATGAGAACCCAAACCAGACTGAAAGCACTGGGCGCTCAGAAAACAGGAGGACTATAAAAGAGGGGGGGGTGGAGGAGAGGGGGGCGGAGGGAAAGGAGATCAAAAAAGAAGAAAAAACTGTTGAGAGTGTTCAGAGAGACAGTGATGGAGAATTAGCATCTAGCAAAGCAATCAAGAATACAGACTTTGTTTCAATCAGGCCAACCCCTCAATCTATCATTATTTTAACTCAAAGGTCTGACTCCATAAATTCAGATGAAGCTATAACCATGACGTCATCTCTTCCATCTCCTCCCTTGTCCAGTTCCACTTCACATTTTATCACAGATGTCGATGAAGAGACGACATTAACTGCTAATGGACTTCCATCCCCAAACACAAACCTTTGGGCAGCTGATATTACTGAACACCATGATGCAGACTCTGCCTTTAGGACCAGCAGGCCACCTGCAAAAACCCCAAAGATACCCAGTGCTGGTTCTCTGAATAGAGAAAGCTCAACTACATCAATTTTAACCACCTCTAATCCTCATCAGAACTTATACACAACTGCATTCCCTGGAGCCAAAAACCGTAGCCCTTGGCCATCTCAAAGCTCAGACACAAAGACTGGTGTGAAATCTCCACCGAGCCGAGCACCAAAGCCAGGTGAGAAACATAAAACTGCAGTTAAGCGTGTATCGGACCAAAAGCAAAAAACTTCAAAGCTTGACAATAAACCAGACCAAGCTCCTTTGCCTGACAAAAAAACAAAACATGACCAAAAGCAAAAACCCAAAGCTGATAAGACATCTAAACCTGGCAAAGACTCTAAACGAGTCCAAATTTCAAAACCTGACCAAAAACCAGATAGTTTACACACAGATCAAAATATGAAAAACAATCCGGTATCAAAACATCAAAACAGGACAACAGATTCAAATCTGGAAGACCACCAAATACCGAAACATGGTCAAAACAGGACAACTGATCGAAATCTGGAAAACGACCAAATACCTAAACGTGGTCAAGATAGGAAAACTGAACGAAAACTGGAAAATGAACAAATATCTAAACATGGTCAAGATAGGAAATCTGATCAAAATCTCAAAGTAACCCAAACACCCATACATGGTCAAGACAGAACAAGTGATCAAAATCAGGAAGAAGATGAAATACGTAAACATGGGCAGGACAGGACAACTGATCGAAGACTGAAAAATGTACAAATACCTAAACATAGTCAAGACAGGACAACTGATCACGATCTTGAACTAACCCAAACACCCAAACATGGTCAATACAGGACAACTGATCAAAATCTGGAACGAATCCAAACACCCAAACACGGTCAGGACAGGACAACTGATCGAAGTCAGGATCAAATACCTAAACATGGCCAAGACAGGACAACTGATCGAAAACTGAAAAATGGACAAATACCTAAACATGGTCAAGACAGGACAAGTGATCAAGCTCTTGAACTAACCCAAACACCCAAACCCGGTCAGGACAGGACAACTGATCGAAGTCTGGAAGAGGATCAAATACCTAAACATGGCCAAGACAGGACAACTGATCGAAATCTGGAAAATGGACAAATACCTAAACATGGTCAAGATAGGACAACTGATCAAAATCTGGAACTAACCCAAACACCCAAACACGGTCAAGACAGGTCAACTGATCAAAATCTGGAACTAACCCAAACACCCAAACACGGTCAAGACAGGTCAACTGATCAAAATCTGGAACTAACCCAAATACCCACACCCGGTCAAGACAGGTCAATTGATCAAAATCTGGAACTAACCCAAACACCCAAGCACGGTCAGGACAGGACAACTGATCGAAGTCAGGATCAAGTACCTAAACATGGTCAAGACAGGACAACTGATCAAGCTCTTGAACTAACCCAAACACCCGACCATGGTCAAGACAGGACAACTGATCAAAATCTCAAAGTAACCCAAACACCCAAACCCGGTCAGGACAGGACAAGTGATCGAAGTCTGGAAGAGGATCAAATACCTAAACATGGCCAAGACAGGACAACTGATCGAAATCTGGAAAATGAACAAATACCTAAACATGGTCAAGATAGGTCAACTGATCAAAATCTGGAACTAACCCAAACACCCAAACCCAGTCAAGACAGATCAACTGATCAAAATCTGGAACTAACCCAAACACCCAAACCCGGTCAAGACAGGTCAACTGATCAAAATCTGGAACTAACCCAAACACCCAAACCCGGTCAGGACAGGACAACTGATCGAAGTCAGGATCAAATACCTAAACATGGCCAAGACAGGACAACTGATCGAAAACTGGAACTAACCCAAACACCGAAACACGGTCAGGACAGGACAACTGATCGAAGTCTGGAAGAGGATCAAATACCTAAACATGGCCAAGACAGGACAACTAATCGAAAACTGAAAAATGGACAAATGCCTAAACATGGTCAAGACAGGACAACTGATCAAGATCTTGAACTAACCCAAACACCCAAACATGGCCAAGATAGGACAACTGATCAAGCTCTTGAACTAACGCAAACACCCAAACCTGGTCAGGACAGGACAACTGATCGAAGTCTGGAAAATGGACAAAAACCTAAACATGGTCAAGACAGGACAACTGATAAAAATCTTGAACTAACCGAAACACCCAAACATGATCAAGACAGGACAACTAATCACAATCTGGAAGATGATCAAATACCTCAACATGGCCAAGACACTACAACTGATCGAAATCTAGAAAATGATCAAATACCTAAACATGGCCAAGATAGGACAACTGATCGAAATCTGGAAAATGAACAAATACCTAAACATGGTCAAGACCGGACAACTGATCAAAATCTGGAACTAACCCAAACACCCAAACATGGTCAAGACAAGACAACTGATCAAAATCTGGAAGAGGACAGGACAACTGCTCGAAATCTGGAAAACGATCAAATACCTAAACATGGCCAAGACACTACAACTGCTCGAAATCTGGAAAACGATCAAATACCAAAACATGGCCAAGATAGGACAACTGATCGAAATCTGGAAAATGAACAAATACCTAAACATGATCAAGACCAGACAACTGATCAAAATCTGGAACTAATCCAAACACCCAAACATGGTCAAGACAGGACAACTGATCAAAATCTGGAAGAGGATCAAATACCTAAAAATGAGCAGGACACTACAACTGATCAAAATCTTGAACTAACCCAAACACCAAAACACGACCAAGACACGACGACTGTTCGAGGTCTGGAAAATGATCAAATACCTAAACATGGTGAAGACATTACAACTGATCGAAATCTGGAAAACGTACAAATACTTAAACATGGTCAAGATAGGACAACTGATCCGAATCTCAAACTAACCCAAACACCCAAACACGACCAAGACACTACAACTGATCGAAATCTGGAAAATGATCAAATACTCAAACACGGTCAAAACAGGACAACTGATCGAAGTCTGGAACTAAACCAAACACCCAAACACAGTCAAAACAGGACAACTGATCGAAGTCTGGAAAAAGATAAAATATCTAAAGATGGCCAAGACAGGACAACTGATCGAAATCTGGAAAACCACCAAATACCGAAACATGGTCAAGACAGGACAATTGATCCAAATCTCAAACTAACCCAAACACCCAAACATGACCAAGACACTACAACTGATCCAAATCTGGAAAACGATCAAATAACCAAACACAGTCATAACAGGACAACTGATCAAAGTCTGGAAAAAGATCAAATAACCAAACACGGTCATAACAGGACAACTGATCAAAGTCTGGAAAAAGATCAAATACCGAAACATGGTCAAGACAGGACAATTGATCCAAATCTCAAACTAACCCAAACACCCAAACACGACCAAGACACTACAACTGATCGAAATCTGGAAAATGATCAAATACCCAAACACAGTCAAAACAGGACAACTGATCGAAGTCTGGAAAAAGATCAAATATCTAAAGATGGCCAAGATAGGGCAACTGATCGAAATCTGGAAAACGATCAAATACCTAAACATGGTCAAGACAGGACAACTGATCAAAATCTGGAAAACGAACAAATACCCAAACATGGTCAAGATAGGACACCTGATCAAAATCTGGGAAAAGATCAAATACATAAACATGGTCAAGACAGGACAACTAATCGAAATCTGGAAAACAAACAAATACCTAAACATGGTCAAGAGAGGCCAACTAATCAAAGCCAGCTACTGATCCAAAAGCAAAATAGTCGCCAAAAGCCAAATCCTCCTGTTCATCAAAGACCTGCAGCTGTCAACATAACCAGCTCAGACAAAGACCTTGAATCTGATGGAATCCCAATATTTAATCAAAACTCAAAACCTGAGAAAAAGACTGTTCGTCCATTTAAAATCACGAAGCCTCACCAAGAGCAAAAAACAAGAGACACAAAATTGAGAGGCAAAGAAAAAACTAAATCTGATCAAAGTTCTAAATCAAACCAAGATTTCACACCTGCTCAAGAACCTGAATTTGGAGGGAGTCAAACAATTAGCTATACAACAAAACCTAATCAAAAGGCTGTCACTGAATTAATTTTTGATAAAAATATTTCACCTGAACCTAAATCTGTCCAAGACTCAACTCCTGGACAAAAGCTTACACCTGATCATGATAACATCCCTCCTGATCAAAAACCCAAACCCAGTCAGAATAGCCGTAAAATTAACCAGAAGCCTAAACCTGGCCAACTGCCTAAACTTAACCAAACACACCCACAGCTGGGGACAGACCAGAAGACTAAACTAAATGTGAAGCCAAAACCAAACCAAGCACTGCAAACCGATAATGGGCCAAAAGTTCCTCGAATTGCCCAAATACTTAAAATCAACCCCAAACCTGTGTCTCATCAAATCCCTGGTGCAGAATCCAACAAAACATCCAAAAGATGGCCCCATCCCAGACAAAGACCACCAACCAGACCTACACTTTTGCCAGAAGCAACACCTGCTCAAAGACCAAAAGAAGCAGTGCAACCAAAGCCAAGCCCAAAAACCAAGACACATATAGTTCCTGTTCAAATCAGCAGGACTACCACAGACAGCATCCAAAACTCTCACACTGACATGCTACCTACTTCTGTCCCTTTAAAACTGACAGCTGAAGTGAGTCACTTTCCAGAGAACACAGAATTCAGTCTCAGCACGATGAAAACTATCAGTCTGGATTCAAAGACCCCTAACAGCCTGGAAGCTGATCCCTTGCCTCACCTTCACGTTCTCCCTGAGGCCTTTACAATGAGCCCAGACAGCAGGATCACCTCTGATCTGAGGCCACAAACAGCCAGTCAACCATCATCATCGATCCCAATGACAACCAGGCCAAACAAAGCCATCCGTGGAATCCTCCCAAGTGAAATCCCTAGCGCCAGTCCAGGATCCACAAAGCCAAATCCCACTTCTAAAGGTGACTCCGGCTTACGAGCTAAGATACTTCACAATATAGGAAAAAAAGCACCCAGTAAGACAACTATTCTTTCTCCCAATGCTCAACTCATCCCCACAGTTAGCTCTGACTTCAAGTCAACAGACCCGGCCACCTCTGGCCCCGAGGCCCCAGCTGTTGAGTCCTCCACATCCAGTGCACGTGAGCTGCGTGTGAAAATCCAACAGGTGCCTGCTTTCCCCTATAACAGTCCGAAAGGAAGACCATTGGACAGGCATCCAAAAGAGCATCTGGAGGACAACCAGGGAGGCAACAAATCCCCAACACGGATACCATCTGAAGGCAAGACATACTATTTTACTGTCACAGTGTTTGAACAATGTGTGCATGCTCTACCAATAATTTACAATAACTTCTTGCAGGAATTGTGATTATGACTGACAGAGTTTGCAGTAGCAGTAAATAATATTGATTTGCATCACAATGTACAATAATTGAATCAGTTAACTCAAAGAAATGTTGTAATATTTACCAAACAAAAAGGAACATACAAAAAGGAGAAGAGAAGCCACTTCACATTAAAAATCTTTGAAATTTACAACCAACACTATAAAAGTCCTTTGATGACATTTGATCACAAGCATTAGACTGAGAGAAAAACTGCTCAAGAAAAGGTTGCGCACTAGTATTTGAGTGCTTATTTTGTGTTCTCATAAAACAAACTGGTATGACCTAAGCTGAAAGGATTTTAATTAAGAGGACCACATGGAAAAAAAAAACAAAACAAAAAAACAATATAAAAATGATAACGTAATTATGCGGTCTGAGATCATTTTTGTACCATACATCACAGCTATTATTTGTCAGAGGTGGAATTTGCATATGTGTGCAAAATGTGTGTGTGTTTCTGTGTGTGCAATCACTATGGATAAAACCACAAGTATGCATAGACCAGCAGCTTTGAAACATATTGCAGCATGCATGGCTCACAATGAGCAATTAATTTGGCATCAATCATATAGATTCTTCAGTTTAATACTTTAATGTTCTAATGATGCATGTGTATAACAGCCTCCCTATATGTTGTAGTGTACAGATGGTCACAAATTACTGTATACAATGTCTTTGCTTTAAGTCCCCTATACAGCAGCTATAAGCAGTATAAACAGTTAATAAATGGTTTGGAACACACTATAATTAAGTTTTACAGAGATTCGCATCGGTATCTCCTCATGTGGAAACCCGCACGTGGAGGCTGCTGTATAGTATGCATTACCTGTCTTATTTAACAGAAAAAATACTAGTAAAACATACTTTAAAGTTGCTGCACCTGCATTGACCTTTCAAATTCAGCCTCTGTGAAGACTGACCATGACAGACTTAAAACACACTTTTTATGTTGTTAAAGTAGGCCTAGTTTTACACTGACCTCTGTTGCACTCGTGACCTCACCCAACACATTTCAGGGCAACATACCAGCTGCGAGATGATGATCTGCAGGCAGGACCTTAGATCACTCACTAATAAGTTTGCTTTTGAAAAAAAATATTATAAGTCTTTATAATTTCTTCATCAAATTGTCATTATCTACAGTTACCGTGGCAAGAGACTGCTCTGACCTGCTGCTGTTGGGAGAGACTAAAAGTGGAGTCTATCAGGTGACTCCAGACGGCAGAAGCCTCTCGGTTTTCTGTGACATGGAGCAGCATGGTGGAGGATGGACTGTCCTGCAGAACCGACAGGACGGCAGTGTGAGCTTCAACCGCACCTGGGCGCAATACCGAGCAGGCTTCGGTGAGCTGGATGGTGAGTTTTGGCTGGGCAACGACATCATCCACCTGCTGACCCGGGACAGGGAAATGATGTTGTTTGTGGAGCTGGTGGACTTTGAAGGAGGAATGGGGTATGCACAGTATGACCACTTCAGGGTGTCAAGTGAGCGGTTGCGGTACAAGCTGTCAGTAAGAGGTTACTCTGGCACTGCAGGTGATTCATTTACCTACAGCAGAAGTTATGATCACAACAACAGGTGGTTCACCACCCCGGACAGAGACCATGACCGCTATCCATCAGGGAACTGCGGGGCCTACTACAGCTCCGGCTGGTGGTTTGATGCATGCATGGCTGCAAACCTTAACGGGAGATACTATACAGGAAGATACAAAGGGATCCGGGATGGGATTTTCTGGGGGACGTGGCACAACATATCGACAGAGTATTACCCCACCAACGACAGACAGTCCTTTAAAAGTGTCAGGATGATGATCAGACCAAAGGGCTTCACACCATGAGTGGCTCTGACTCTTTAGCAGGGCGTGTTTGAAAAGAAAACAAACCACAACCATAAGCTCCTATAAGCTCCATGCAGTACTTAATATTTAGTATTTTATAAAACATGTTTTACCTACACACATATTGTACACTATTTTTTTATGATCAATGTTTTATTGAAGTTCAAGGTATGCATTAATAACTAGTAACAACATTACATAATTAATAGCAAACAAAACATTTAATAAACAGAACAAAATAGGACGAGTGGCGACTCCCACCTCCCAGATAGATCTCCATACAGTCAACTGGGGAAAACGTGTCTGGATGATAATAATGATTAAAAAGTTAAAAAAAAGAAAAAATTCAGACAAAAGGAGTGAAAGGTCAAAAAGTCACATGTGGAGTAGCAGTGACTCACTGTACACTGTTAACACAATGCTGCTGCCTTGTGGTGGGATGTGGTACTGCAATGCTATTTTGTTTACAGGATGATGTGACACTAATCGAGGATGTACATAGTAGATATAAAGGTTATTACTTTATTGTGGATCGTCTTTTCATAGTCTTTGAATATTGAACTGTCATTATAACAGTTATGTTGAGAATGGAACATGTTTGTTGACCAGAGAGGAGAATCCTCTTGTGAGGAGTTATTTTTCTATCAGTGAAGATCACAGATGTATTAACAGAGATGATTTTTTTTAGTACTGGAATGCAAGTTGATGGTGGATTTAAGAGATTTTTAATTAAGATTGTTTTGTCAAGAGAAATAAAACATGCTTTAATAAATCTTTGCATTACTTTATTTTTTTCTGCTGAAATTTCCTGCTAACAATAATACCGATAAATTAAATAACTGTGTGTTGTATTTACTAATAATATATATGTATGTATATATATATATATTATATATAATATAGTTTTAAAAAATAGTTTAAAAGCAACATTTGGCTTCTCAGTGATCAGCCCAACACAGCAGACTCGAACAAATGTTTTAGTACTCAAATTCCCTGCACCCTTTGCGGAGAGAATTACGTCACTTTAGAGTTTGCTCACCTCGCTTGCTGATTGGATAATACCAGAAGAGGGGCGGTGCTATATTTACACAAGAGTGTACATCCGGTGTGTCAAGCTGCTCAAAGTGACGCAGAATAAGGCCGGAAGCACGTGACTTTTCCCTCAACACAAAAGCATAAAATCATAAAAGCATAAAATGATCAGACAAGAGGGTTTGGAAGTTGTTCCCAGATGTTACTTGATTAGCACCAGGTGAACAATTTCCAGATGTGGATTCAAATCTTTAGATCAAAAGAATCAGGCTGTAACAAAGAACAGTTTATTATGAAGTGTGCATTAGTTAAATGTGTATTCTTCATCACAAGCAAGAGCACTCCTCAGCACTTGAAATGTTTTGTGTGTCATGCTGGTTAACAACCGGGTAGAAATCCAGGTACTCTGAAAGCTCCAGACTTATTGCATGCCAAACAGTTTGTGTTATTTTACCTGAAACGCTGTTTGGAAATACACACCACTTAGACACAATATCAGCTGGCACGAGAGCCATACGGTGAGTATTGGTTTATGCTCTAAACTTGGTCCTAGTTATAAGACAGCCAGTGTGTCAACATCTAGAAATTCATTATTTAATTAATTAGGAATGCTGCAGCTGGCCATTATGACCTTTCTCTCTCTTTTTTATTGTGTGTTTAAAATTCCCATAAAACTATCAATTTAACCAAGGCTGTGAAGGTTTATATATTTAATGCCTTATTTATAATACCCCTTTACATTTTTTATTATAGCAATTAGTTGGTAATACCAATGCTGAAGAGCTTGTTTGTTGTGATGGTAAATTACGCTTTTAGTCTGAAAACTGACCGGAAATGTTGATCTATCAAAGAGATACTTGACAGTGCTAACAGGGCTCATGTTGATTGAATGACAAGAGTAGTTTGTGTGTTTCAGTAGTTGTAACAACATCGGTGTGCGGTGTAAATGAGCTCGTTTACCGGGCGGTGACAGAGATGTTTTGGAGCTCAGCAGGTCGGCGGACATGTGTGGGGCTCCTCCGCTCCTGGTGCCTGACGGCCAGTCCCGATTATTTCACAGTCCCCCCACGTTGCTTCTCCGTCTCTGCTTGCGTGAAATCCACGGTGACTCAAGATGATGCGAAGAAGCAGCCGCTGAAGCAGTGGGCTCTGGACGTGAGCCCCTTCAGCACAGTGCGGGCACATCTGGACTGCAGCATATCCGTCAGCCCGCTGGACCCCCACGCCTTCCCCGAGGCCAACCGAGCCTTCGTCACAGTACACGGAGCCGGTGGAGGTCAAGAGGTCAACCTGGATCTCCTGCACGTCCGGTATGATGAGACGAGCAAGGAGCTGCTCATCTCTGCTGAGCAGGTGAACAGCAAACTCTCGATTGATCTGACCGCACCAATCAAAAGTAGTGAGTATCTCCTATGAAATACTGATACTAAAAGATCCCCTCCACACATTTTAAGATAACAACAATAACAATAACGCGTGTGTGTGGTGTATAACTACAATTTTTAAATCCTTAAAATCTCCTCTTTCTTCTTAATTAAAAAGTCCAGAATCTATAAATATGCAAACATATTTCATCTCAAAAGTTTAACTGCTGGCCACAAGATGTCTACTTCACTGTGAAGTCCATTCCAAGTTCATACATTGTGTAAGTTGAATATTGGACCAGGATTGGCTTCAGAACTAGCTGTAATGTCAGAAATCATGCTGGCCCATCCCTTCAAAAATGATTTTTAATGAGCTCAGACAAACCTTTCTACTTTTTGCAGATTTAGGTGAAAATAGCCTTCAAGTGTCAAACTCTGCACAGTGAAGCTTACAGTGAAACATTCAACTGTAGGAAAAAGAAGAAAAGACATATTTCTGAGTGGAGGGTGACCTTAAATGACACTTGGGGTCATTACAGTATGTGTACTTTACATCAGTATGTGTCTTTTGTCTGTCAGATCTCTTTATTACCACCAAAGGAAAAGGCAACGTGCAAGTGAAGAAAATGGAGTGTGATACCTGCAAGGTGCAGACTGAGAAAGGCAACTGTTTGCTGCATTCTATCAGGGTAGGTGACAATATTAACTAATGTTTATTGCAGAAAATACATGAAAAAGAAAAGTAGATGGTCTGATATGTTGTCATTTTTACTGTAATTTATTGGCTGATATCACCTTCTGATAAGCAATTTATTTGTTGAATTCATCATATTCACATTGCGGATATTTGACTGATTGTGGAAATAGAAGTAGTTTTCTTCAAATTAGCCTCAAAATCAGATATGGTGGTCTTAAATTAGGCATATCTGAAAAGCTCAACCAGCTATATTTGTACGGATACTATATAAGCTATATGTGTTTTCAATGGCTGGCATAATATACATGACTGTGCAAAAGTTTTAGGCACTTAAATGTTGAGATTCTTATCCATTATGTAATACTATCATCATGGAGTCAGTCTGGGATTATATGAAGAGACAGAAGCAACTGAGACAAGCTCTCCGGTTGTCCCTCCTGCAGGGACAACCGACCTGCCAAATAGCTTGTGCACTGAGAACTGGTACTATTTTAAAGGCAAAGCATGCTCAAAACCAAATATTGATTTCATTAAGGTCCCTTCTGTTTACTGAATTTTGCGTGAAGTAAATTGGTTAATAAAATGTATTCATGGCATTATTTTTGAAAGCAACTTCACTTTTAAACTTTAGTGCATAAAACCTTTGCACAATACTGAGTGTGCTTCAAAACCTATATCAGTGTTTTCCAGCAGCAACAACAACTTTAGCTGGTTTACAGCACAAAACATGAGCATATGTCATAAGAAAAGAAGCCACAAACAGTCCACAACTAGACCGAAATCACCTAATTCAAGATGACATTAAAATACCCTCCGGACTGTATGGAAGAGGGCTCTTGAGTTAGTAGGACGTGTTTCAGGCTGACGTTTTCTCACTCTTTTTTTGATGTATCTTAGGGTCATCAGGTTGAGGTGCAGTCTCGTGGAGGACATGTTACAGGTGTGGGCACTATCCATGGCAATGTGGACATCAGCACATGTGGAGACAGTGTAAGGAAGGATAGCGTTATTGTTTTTTTTACACTCAGTAGACATTAGGGGGCAGCAGTAGCCTGAGTACAGGATTTATTTTCATGTGTTTTAAAGCATTGAGTTAGATGACATAACTGAAAAAAATAATGTCTTGGTTGTTTGCATACATACTGTACATCACCTGGCTGCAGCCCTGCACAGTGATCAGTTTGTTTAATGTTTGCAGGCAGTGGATGTCAAGAAGCTGCAGGGCACCAAGATGAATGTTTCAACAGAACACGGCCCGCTGAAGGTCAAAGCCATATATGCAGAGTCCAGCTGTGTCTCCTCATGCTCTGGCAAACTACAACTGGGTAATGTGCATGGTGAGCAAACAGCAGCATCTGTTTATCCACATTTATACTTGGTTAGTTTGACAGCCAATCTCAAGTGTAGAGAGATAAAAATCTGTTTGATACCATTAATTTGGCTTTAGTCTAGCGCTAGCCTGGGTAGTAACTCTAGAGCCAGTGTAGGTCAACCTGCCTGTGAATCCCAACATTTTCAGAAACATGACTTCATTACTGTAGCTTGTTTGTTTTTTTAAAAACAGGTCGTGAATTGGGTATGTTAGGAATGCCTGCTCCGATCCAAACAGAGTTGATTTAGGTGCAATGTGGTTGCAGTTCAACACAAACTAAGTACTTGTTTGTGTTGGAGGCAGCCATAAAACATTTTAGTTGTAAAAAAAAAAAAAAAAAAAAGAAGACAGGAAGACAGGAAGACAGTACTGTAATGTGAAGAGAAACATATTTGTCATCCTTGTAGAATTTTAATTTATTCCTGACACAGATGAGCCTCCATCACAGAATACATGGAAATAATTATCTTGTTCAGTGATGCACAGTCTATGCTGAAGACTTTTCCCCTGTCAGCTACGCTACAGAATATTTAGAGGTCTGCCTGTTGGTGGCTGATGACAAACTGACAAATACAGTTAACGTTGGGTAGCACTGACCTTGTGCTTTTATTGGTTAAAAGGTAACGCCACTGTGAAGAACGTATCAGGAGATACAGTTATAGGTAAGTCAGCAGTTCCTCTAATTACACGATGAACTACGTATGGTATCTATCAGTGACTAAGAGCAAAACATCTGAGGTTTGCTTTGCTTTTGCAGATGGTTCAAATAGTTTCCTGAATGTTTCATCTCACAGTGGAAGCATTGATGTGTACGTGGGAGATGGTGGCAGTGCTGATCTCCACAGCCAGGAAGGTAAAAACATAGTATTAAAAAAAAAAAAAAATTAGCTTGTGTCTTTTGAATCATTCCACCTTTTCTTAGTCTATCCCTCATTCTCATGTTTCATGTAGGAGTGGTGTGTGTGCGCGTCCCCTCCTCATTAAGAGCAGGGGTGGAGCTCAATGGAAGGTCGGTGGATGTCAGCCCAGAGGTTGTTCTGCATGGAGTACAAAACAACAAAACTGAAGGCCAAACCACAGTTACTGGTAAGCCATTAATATTTCATTACATGACACTTCAGGCCACAAATAATATGCAAAACCCTCTAACAAGTAAATAAACTCAGAACGTAATCCCCTAACCCGAACCCTTTCCAGTATCTGCCAGTTTCGTATGTATTTCTCTTATTTCCCTTGTTCTCGGTCTGTCTCAGGCTACATGAACACAGAGTCTCCAGTGGACCAGTGGGTTAAAGTTCAGGCAGACAAAGGCTCTGTCCACCTGAAGACTCAAAGCTGGTTTGAGACCTTGAAGCTGGGAGGCTGAATGACCATATTTATCCTGCATCACTGAACTGAGGCTTTACTGATGTCGGATCCATCTTTACTTCACTTAACTATTTAAAATTCTGAGCTCAGGTTATTCTATACTTTTAAATGAGGAAATTCTGTATCATCTATAATATTTTAAGAAATATTCTATGTTAATATTCTCTGTTAAAAATCACTGTACTCCACTGAGTTGAGGAAACGTGCTGTGTAACTGCAGACCGGTGTTGGTTTGCACTGAACTGTCCAATAGTTATGAATGCTAACTAAAACCAGCTTGTTCATATTTTTTGTATGTTTACTTGCCAGTAATTGTATGTCACTGTGTAAATACTATAAAAACTACAGTTGAGTCTCAAACTGTGACAATAGCACTGAAACTGTTCAGACACCTGCATAAAATCCTTCTATAAATCACAGCTGTTCACTCTTAATAACCAGGCAGTAGTTAATGAAAGTTACTCATTAAAAAATGCTTATCTTGACACTTAATATGAATAATTTCCAACGTCTCCCATACTCCTCTTTGCATATTCAAAAAGGTGCTTCAAATAATTGGTCCAAATGAGCTGAGAAAATGTACAGGATCTGTCACTTGTTTCAATTAATGAGCTTCATTTCATCGGAGCGTTAAGCAGAAACTGAGTTTGCGTCTCTCTAGTTATGATTAGAGAGTATTAACTGTTTAGGTCCTGCATTAAAAAACACATCCAAGCACTTGAAAAACTTGTAGAAATGTGTGGAAATAACGTGAGGTTTAATGCAGTTACAAGGTTTCCATGCAAAATAATGTAGCTTTTTTTATGTAAAGAGCATAAACAAACATATCTCTAAAGGAAAAAGACAAACACACCCCACAGACAAGCAGTGTTAATAACAAAATGTAGACATTTTGTTACAAACAGTTATAAAGAGATTTATTAATCAGAACGGCACACTTTAGAATATATGGAACAAAACTGTGTTGTGTGCATACAAAAGTCATGCACTGTTTAAAAAAGATAAATCAAAATAAAAAATAAATTAAATTATTTAAAAACAATATTATATCATTCATATAAAACAGTAAATGACCCAAAAGGCCAATAAGTGGATAATTTATGTAGAAACAAGAGTGATTCCCAGTATTAAAAGATTTTGACTGGTCAACAAACACTGTATGACTGAAAGTGCTGTGGCCTTTATAGACAGCCGTAAAGCCTAATTACAGTACACAGAGGATAGACAGCTGAGACTTAACTTAATTGTAAACCAGTGATTTGAGATTTTTTGCCAAGCCTTGTATATTTAAACACAGACTGAATGTGAAGATCTGATTAATTTTTGTGTGGATTATTTCAAATGTATCGTAATGATGCTCTTAATATATTATGATATAAAGTATACAGTATGCCCAAAATCATTTCTGCTGTGATTGTCAAATGTGTGCATTAGTTGTCCTGAGTTATTTAAATGTGTTTATATCCTCTCTGTACTTGCTGCTCTTGTCATCATCAAGTGCTGCTCCTCCCCTCCCCAAGTCATCCATCTTGATGGGTCTTGTGATTGGATGCACTATTTGGCCCCTGTTGTATCCAAACCAGTAGGGAGGGTCGTCATTACTGTGCTCCCAGTACTGCACATGTGGCTGCAGTTTTAAAGCGGCCAACCTGAGGAGACACACACCCACCAGTCGTTAAAATTTCCACTGCAGGACTTTGCAGTACTTTTCTACATTTGTCTCTTACTTGGAGATGCCTCTGCAGCAGGCCATCGTGATGGAGCCGAGTGGAGGACAGATCCTCTCTAAGAGTCGGAGAGTGCGATCTGTGAGAAGAACACAGCCACTCACATCGAGCTCTCGCAGGTACCGAGCTCCACTTGTCAGATACTGCACTGCCATATCTGTCATCTGGGGCAAAAGGAAACGAAAAAATGTGGCATGAGATGAAAAGGGGAAACAATCAACTTTATCCAAACAGTTTGTGTGTGTGTGTGTGTGTGAGTGTGAGTACCTTCGGACAACCTGACATCCGCAGTGTGACTAGCCCTCTGCAGTAAAAAGAAAGGGCTCTGATGGCCGGGTCAGACAGAGCTACACAGTGAGACACATCAACATGCTCCAGATCTCTCGCATTCTTGCACAGCTTCTTCCCTCATTAAGAAGAAATGAGATTGAAAGACATTTGGAATAAAATGTGAATTAATACGAAAATAAATAAATAGAATAAATGAGGAAGGAAATTGGGAACCACATCTAACATATAGTATATCAAGTGTATAGAGATGTTTTTTCTTTTTTTTCCAGAGGGAATAGCAGAAAGTAAAACAACTGTGCAAATGATTGATTATTTTGTTGCAATTGTTTTTTCAAGAAACAGTTTGGGTACAAGTTTATTTCCTGTCAGCTGCTGATGTTAGCAAACACTGGACAAGGACATAAACTTGGACGCACTGATATTGTAACCTGCCTATAAAAATGTCACATTTAGCCATGTTTTGAAATTCTAGCTAGATTTGTACCTCAATGCCAATATCTGTGACATGAACGCATTCAGCAAGAACTAATTTCTTCCATCGAACTCTCTCGAGGGCAGCCAGTCCCTAAAAGACACAAAAACAAAAACAAAAAAAACACAAAGTTACAGACTGCTCACCACAAAGGCCAGTTATCTCTTCTTCAAACAGAATGTGTAACATGCAAACAGTACCTGATCCTGAATGTTGCAACCACTGATGTCTATAGAGCAGACAGAGCTGCCACTCAGCCACTCTAGAGCTGCATTGGTCAGTCTCTCACAGTAACTCAAGTTGAGATGGTACAGCTTACACAACCTGATAACACATACACATTCAACCCAAAGGAGCTGCTGTAACACTGTAACATGGCAAGATATGTTAGTGTGTGTGTGTGTGTGTGTGTGTGTGTGTGTGTGTGTGTGTAGTCATGCTGTATACCTTCTTGTAATCCTCATGACGGAGATATCACTGATGTGATTGCAGTAACTAACATTCAGCTCTCGCAATGTGGTGGCTGATGAACCTTCGATTAGGTAATAAATCCCTTTATCACTCACTCTGAAATACATAATACACAAAAATGAAAAAGGTGCAGCTTCTAAGATGTGTGATGTAACACTTCTGCAGTCACAAATACACACACTTGTTGCAACCTGAGATGTCCAGCTGTTGCAGGTTTTTGAGGATGGCCACAGATTTGAGGCTGGCATCAGTTATTCTGGGGCACTCTGTAGCGTGGAGTCTGCTGAGGTTGTGCGAGCTGCTGCACAAGGCCTTCAAGCTGAGGTCCGTTAGTTGGTTGTTACCTAAAGTGCACATGTGTAGAACAGGCAGAATAATTCTTTTTCTGTGGGAATGAAGGTTGCACAATGCTAAATTATCTTACCCTCAGTGCTGAAAGTCTTAAGTTTGGCTCCTTCAGCGATGGCTTTGAAAGCGATGTCGGATAGATGAGGTGCATCCAGCAGAGAAATGGAAGACAGACAGCGACATCTGTCAATCAGGGCCTGTTAAATTAAGGTAAAAAACTCAACTTTTCTCTGCTGCAAGGGTTTAAGAGTGTGTAATCAACAATAATTAATGATCTGACAAAGTTTTTCTGTCTACTTTGTTTTTTGTTTTTTTTTAGGTCAAGTATTCTCTGTTGAACATTTCAGATCTGTGAAACCTGAAATGTGTTAGAAATGAACAAACTTACCAAGACACAGCTATCTGAAAGTGTCGGCATGTCATTGACCACAATCTCTTTGAGTGAAGGGCATCCGTCAGAAATGTATCTGAATCCGTTTACCGTCATCTAGGAGGAGATAGAGGAAAAAATGTGTCCACACTGGAATCTCAATCATTCTCCTGGATGCAGTTTTGCTAACGTTTCAGGGCCCCATAAAGTGAAACCATACATCTGGAACCAAACTAAGGCACATTCCCAGAGGGAGGTGCAGTTCATGTTGCGGTGAATGTGTGTTATGTTACAGTGTGTGCACATGGTGAGCGGGTGGACCCCAGTTGATTGTGTAAACCCAACCTCCATTTGCTCTCCCTCTCCTTCAGATCTCTGTTCATTCGCTCTGAGCTCTGACTGAACAGAGTACAAATGGTGTGCAGCCAGAAACAAGAGGAGACACGTGCAAGCAGAGACGAGTGGCTGGATTTATCCAATGCGAACTGAACACTAAACTTTTGGATTTTCAGTAGGCAAAAATCTGTGAGCTGGCCAGATTGTCATATATACCCAGAGGAGACTAACTACTGACCTGAGTGCAGCCGGACAGGTTGAGGTGGATAAGATTGTGGCAGCCCTTTCCTGTGTTCAGGTACAGAAAGCCTTTATCTGTGAATCTGTAGCAGTAGGCCAGACTGAGGTACTGAAGGTTGAGACAGTTTCTGTTCAAAACCAATAATTAAATTAGCTTACAAAAGAAACTGAACACTGATCATTTGTGTTTAAAGTCTTTTTAGCTGTTTTTTTAAAAAGAGTAAAAAGGTGTGTACATGATCTGCAAGGAAAGCAAAAGTGACATCACATTTGGAAGTAAATATCTTCAAATTAATGTGGTATAATATTTACAAAACAGTTTCCCTAATACTACTGCCAAGACACAGAGCAACTGGCAGTTCATGGTAAAATATTTGCAGTGTGCAAATCTGTTAACAATGTAATCATACAATTTCACAGTTATGAGGGTCACATCTGTCCAAGCAGTGGGCTGCACACTGGAAACAGAAGTGGGATAATTCTGGGAACTGAATGGCGAGAGGCCAGTGAAAAGGAGAATCTTTGCTATTCATTTGGATATGCGAGTCAGCTGGAACACAATTGAGAGCATAAATCTGATGACATGGTGGTTTTGCTACAAGTGGAGGTTTACCTGGACAATTCTCTGAGAGTTTTGTTTGTTACGAGTGTGCAAGAAAGATTCAAGTAAAGCAGGCAGGGACAGCCTTCAATGATTCTCTGAATCATCGTGTCCTGTTAGAGCACAGATGAAAATGTTATGTCAGTAAGACTGCTGATACTAGTATACATGACACAGTGTCCTATAGTAAATTACAAGCTACAGTGTCTTCATGAATTTTTTCATTAAGTTAATGTAAATATCACAATGAATAAAACTAATTGAAACCATTTGGAAAAATTAGACCAGGGACTGAACCATTGTGTATCAGTCAGCTGCTACTAGTGTACAGTGTAACAATGATAAAGGATAACAGAGTTGGACTTTTGTTATTGACCAACCATTATCAGTAGTCTTAACAGTGTTTTACTTACAGTAATGTTGAAACACTCCGACACATTGAGCTCCTGGAGATTTCTGCATTGACCTGAGATAACAGAATACAAAATATTATAAGCTGTAATATAAAAAAGTACCATAAAACATTATGTAAGAAATGAGATGAAGTGTTTCCTGGTTTGCTTCAAGTTCTATGCATTCCTGGACTCTTACAAAATGTACTACCTCTCAATTCTTCCACAGGGTCGGAAACAGCTGCGTTCCATCAACAACAACACTTCTGCCCTTTGACCCATCATTTCTGTTTCCAAGTCTGTTTGTCATAAGGTTGTAATCCCAAACTCCTGCTCTAGCTCTTCTTACTGAAAAGACATTCCCCGCAGGACTCAGGATGCATGTAAACTCCTCTCTCCTCTTTGCCTCCCTGCTCATCCTGCTGCTCCCATCCACCGAGACGAAAAGACCGGGAAAGGGAAGAGGCCTCAGAGGAGTCCGACACAAACTCACACGGGACAGGTAAGGATTTACTCCCAGGTCTAATTTGTTCAACCCATCTTTTCCGGCTCTAATGACCATGTACAGGCCTTGACAAGCCATATTTTTTCATTTGTTTTTAAAACTGTCAGGGTAAGAGGTGGGCGTCACAGTCGATCGGGTCCATTCAGACTTGGAGCACCTAACTGTTTAGAGTTGACAGAATCTGGAGATGTTTTTGTGGACTGTCAAGACCGGCGCCTCAACTCCATCCCCGCCTCGGACACTTGGTTGAAAAAACCCAAACACCTCCTTTTAGCCCGCAACCGGATCAAAGTCCTCCATGACGGGGTCTTCTCTGGTTATGAGAGTTTAACCAGTCTGGACCTGCAGCAGAACAAGATCTCCTTGGTGGAGGAGGGTGCCTTTGAAGGTCTGACACACCTGACAACCCTGCTGCTACAGCACAACCACCTAGGTACACTTAGTGAAGAGGCTCTCATCCCCATGCCAAACCTACGTTACCTGCGTCTATATGATAATCCCTGGAGTTGTGTCTGCTCAATGGATAGTCTGGTACGGACCATTCAGGTCCCAAGCAATCGTAATCTGGGAATTCATGCCAGGTCAGTTTTGGGTTTGTTTGGGGTTTTTTTTCACAAAAAGGCCTTTGACAGTCTGTATGGACAAGTTGTTAATGTGTCTCAGAATGATGAACAGTCATTAAGCCGTTTACTAGAAAACACTAGATGAACAGGCTGTATATCCTTTGTAGTAAATCTCTTGAAATCCAGAAGGTTTTGCCAGTCCAGTTTCCAATAATATAATAAAAAGTGAAACGTAAGAAGAGAAGATTAGCTCCCGAAATCCCATCTATCATCCCAACAATTTAACTGTAATTCTTTTGCCAGGTGTGCAGAACCCGTCAAGCTAAGAAGCATGAAGTTGAAGCAAATCAACCCTGAGTTACTGTGTAAAGAGATGGAACAAAATGACGACTCGCAGAATGAAGACACAGATCACATTGTCCCTATAGAGCCCATTCCAATTCGCACCAAGCCAGATGCCACCACATCCTGCCACATCTACCTTTTCCCCCAAATACGCATGGACTGCAGTGGGCGAGGTAAGTTCAGAATCATGCTACAAACTGCCATGAGGTTGGGTTGACAATTCTTATGCAACAGAGAGGTTAGGAAATATAAGTCATGTCAGATAATTCGTATGATGTTGATGATATATTACTGTTGCATAACTTGACTGACGAGACTTCCATTTCTCAAAGGATTTTCTTAGTCAGACACATCTGGTATGGCAGATGTTCTCTATTTAACGTTATGTTGCTTGCTTCTTTACCATTTCATTTTAATTTCACCTATGAATAGACCTCCTATTAGAAAAGGTCTGGACTTGAGTGTCAAATCCAGGTGATGATAGAGACAGAACCTCGGTTTGTCTCTACGCCAATTTTTTGGTTGCAGTAATAAAAGTGGAATCTCAAGAAGATTTCCTGTTGTATTCACCAGAGAAGTCAGTAAAACCAATGTGAATAGTATGAAAACAACCATACTTTCAGTTAATTAAAAAAGTAATTACTGAACATATGAGTGAAGCAAAGATATGTGTTTTGGCAGAGGTAAAATAATCAAATGTGACTGAGTAATCCCTTAATGACGCCCTCCTCTCTTCAGGTCTAACCACAGTGCCTTCAGGCATTCCAGATGATGTTGTTCACATAGATCTGTCTTATAATTCAATCCATCACCTCAAAGCCAGAGACTTCCAGGGTGCAAGGAGCCTGAGAACGCTTAACCTCAGTAATAACAATATGGAGCACATTGACACAGGTACGACCTATCATGTGTGTTATTATTACTGTGTACCTATTAATCATAATCAGTGAATATGAGTTATGAGTATGTGATTAATATATCCAGTAATATCCAGGATGGCAGCGTGCACAAAGTTATGTTTTTCTTTGTCTTATTAATAACATATGGGGCCAAAAGGTTGAGAACATGTTATGCAACTGCTGATAACTTCTGTTTCACATTTTTTCTTTTTTAGAGCCAGTGGGCACTCTGCTATCCTTGTATATACAGTATTAGTTCTGTTTACATTTGGGAAAGCTGAGAGGGTAACAGACAAAGTAACCACTGTGCTCAAGTGACACAGGCTGTACAACCTCAGCCTTCTGCCAACAGATTCCAATCTCAGTTTGATTGGACCACTGACTTTTACTCTTGGTTAATAATAACTTCAACAGGTCTAAATACAACTGTACTCAGAGAAAGAAGAAACTACTGCATGCATATGCACTGTGCACCATGCATCACTTTCTCTCTCTTTCCAGCTTCCCTGTATGGGCTCCTGCACCTCAATGAGCTGGATCTGTCTAGCAACAACCTGCATTTTATCATGTACGGGGTTCTTGAAGACCTTTACTTCCTGTCACAGCTGAAGCTGGTAGGAAACCCCTGGATGTGTGACTACAGGTGGGTTCTTCAGCTCATAAGTGTACAAATCAAATTTTGCTTGAGACAAATTGAACAACATATTTAAAATTGACGACACTTTTCAGCATTCACTACATGGTGTACTGGCTGCGTCTGCACCCACGGGTGAGGCACTCCGGCCTGCTATGTCACTCCCCTCTTGAACATGCTGGTGAGAGTGTACAGGAGTACGTTAATTCCTACAATAGAGAGTGCCCTAAGGACAGACAACACAACAGAACAGATCAAGACCAAACAGACCCTGAGCTTTGGAACACACCTCTGGAAGCTCAGGGAGAGCTGGAGGAGGAGCTGGAGCCGAGCCACTTGAGAGCGCCGCAGAGACACCACATCATCAGACTGTCCTGATTCAAGTGAATATATGAACTAAAATTTGACTTATTTCAATTCCCTTCTTTTATTTCCTTTCAGTTTTGTAAAACAGTCTGTATCAGATGGAAAAAATACCTTTAACAGTGTTGTTTTTATGTTTTGTTTAATAAAAATGTAGGAATGATAAGCTTTTTGACTGTTTTGACTAATTATGAGGTTTTTAGAACATGATCTGTATGAGTTGATGTTACACACAAATCATTCACTATAAAAAGTTCACTATATAAGTGTAGTAACAGTGGGAATCATATCAGGCACAATCTGGAATACTCACTGATGCATTTCAAGCTCTGCCATTTTAAGGACGTGCAGCCACGCAGGTTGAGATGAATCACAAATGGGCGGTAGTTCAGCAGAATCTGCTTCATTGTGCTGTCTGTTATCCAGTCTTTTTCCACAGAGAAGTTGATCTGACAGGGCCAAACATCAGGAAACAGTTATACTCCCGTTTCCAGTACAACCATTCACTAACAGTATGAATTAAATAATAAGGCAATCTGGTAACAGACCTGGCTCCACAGTGTTCCGGACTGAATGATAGCTTTCCATGTGCAACACACCTCTGCACAGTTTAGCCAGTCTCGTAATTCTAGATACTGAAAGATCTGGAGAAAACAAAATATCTAAATATCCTTATATATTAAATGCATCAAGGTACTTTTTTCCCACAATAAACTTCTATGTTCTCTTATTATGTTCTTTTCATAAAGGTGCAACTTTTTTGGAGATATTTGGCCACCCGTATCACGACAGGAGGCTTCTATGCCCCTTCTGTCACTGCCATAGTGTAAGGCAGAGTGAAATAAGTGTACAAGCAGCCTCTCTTTTTCTCCAAACATAGTCATGCTAAAAAGCTATTTATCGGGAGACTGTTGGACAGAAACACCAGAGCAAACAATGCCAGAACAGTCCTCAGTTTTGCCAGCTAATGTGAAGCCAAAATAAACATGGCCTACAACTGGTACAGAGTGAAAGGGATAACACGTTCAGTGGAGGTTTCAACATATTTATAAACTATGGAGCATCTGATATGAAAGTACTTCAACAATTACATAACAACTACAAAACTATTATTTATATGCACAAAACCCAAACACAGCAATAGATAGCTAGAGAGCTGGCCCACAAACACAGTCCTTACTGAGGAGATGGGCAGTTAAAAGGTGTACTTGACCATAATGAGATGCAACTGATTTTATTCAACTGTCTTCAAAGAGACTGGGAGCATATTTATAGTGAAGTTCACTCAACGTCTTACACATGAGATATGATCTCATCGTTGCCTGCTTAGAGAACGGAGAAGCGAAGCTGTTCCAGCTTTAAATCCCAGGCCATCATCTCACTCTATGCGAACTAAACCAGGCTCATGAACTACGAGGTAACACATGGAGAAACTGGCTGAAAAACACCTCAATGCAATTTGCTGTAAAAGGATATACCTTCAACGAGAGGCTGCTGGGGAGCACTGAAAGTCCATCACATCCTTCCCCAATCTGGTGGTCTTTGCTGCCCATCTCAAAGAAACCCTGCTCCAACCTCTGCAACACACACACACACACACACACACACACACAAATGTAGAAACAAAAGCACCTCTCATTTTTCACTAAAATTCCAAACAAATATATACCTTGAAGTACTCTTTCGTCTTCTTGGAGTCCTTTGCAACAATTTGCCATGCAGCTATGATGCGCTTAAGACGGGCAGTGTTAACTACTTGCTCAAGTTTTCCGATGGCAGCTAAAATGAAAAGAAATTTGAAACTTAAAATTTCCAAAGCTTTTGAAAACCCCCCCAAAAAAACAAAAACAAGTGCATCTGCATCTATGTTAGCAGAGGAAAACATGTGGGCTAAATTATGGCAATAATACTATGATCCTAAGTTACTTTGTAAAGTCAAGGCTCACAGTTTAACAGTGCAAGGGACAAAGTGAGTCACAGGAGTGGGTGTATAAAGAAATTATTGTCAGGAAAAAACTAAAGTGTATGTTTCTTCTGACTATATACTTGAGTCACAGCTTTCAAAAAACAAAAATGAACATTAGTTCAGCAAATACTTCTCACAATGAATTTTTCACCTACCAGCCTGTATCTTCTTGTATAATTTTACCCAACTCGACCATTTGGTGAGAGCAGCTTGCTTGCATTTCCTCTCAAAATGCTTCTTTGTCATGTCCATCTTCAGTGCCAGCTCTTCGGTATCTCTCTTACTCTGTGTGGTGTAGCTCTTCCACTTCCTGCAGCAAACACAGCTCATCATTAATTCAATACCAGGTAGGTTGTCAGGAAGGAACTGTAAATCAGCAGGACAGGAGGCAGCAACATTGAAATCATATTCACAGATGATTTGCAAACATTATCTCATCTCAAATTAGTTTTTTTAAATGATTATCTCAACAGAAGCAGGTTCAGATAGAGTGACTGACAGGACAAAAGGCCAATGCTGCATTAGTCCGCACTGATAATTGACAGGTGAAAGTGAGTCTGTGAAACAGAATAACCTCATGCACTTGCCAACTTGTTGACAATGACGAAGAGAAAACATTAAGGGGTCAAATTTCTGCTGAGCTTAGTCAGTTTCTCTTGGTATCATCATGAATATTTTATAAATATAAATGTTTATTAATCAACTCCACAAAGTTAACCTCCACTTCGAGTGTGAGTGGTACATAGTCATTCAACTCAAACTTTTATAAAACAACTGAACAACATGAAAGCCACAGATGTTTTAAAGCACTTTCTGGATGGATTTCTGGATTGTTTTTTATAAACATTTAAGCCATCAGAATGCAGCTCTGTGAGTAAATGCTCCACCTGTGTTCGTCTAATTAGGTTGATGTTCACAAGGCACAAGCTGGCTACAATTGCCTAATTGCAATCAGTGTAAATAGAATCCGAAAGGTTTTCCTACCCTCCCTTGCTCTTTTCCTATTATTCCTTGCTCACTTTACTTTGTGGAGCAAGAAAGGAAAGAGAATGAGTGATGAATATCTGGGCGGGTCCCTTTAATTAGCAGTCTGCTGCTGTTGCTACTGCTGCAGGTGGACGCTGTGGTTGAACTCACTACCATGGCTCTTCCTTTTGGGTAAATAAAATGCAGTTTTGGCTAATTTCGGTCTGTGTTACTTTTTTTCTTTCTAACTTTGTTGTTTTTTCAGGATTTCTTGGATTTGCACTCTGTTGTTATGGGGCTGCCTTCAGTTTCCTCCTCTAAACGGTATGTATGTTTTCTCAGTCACTCTTATGTTCAGCTTTATACATTTAGGGTAATCACTATTTATTTCCATGGCAGGATACAACATTGCACATGGCTACTCGCTCAATGATGATGAAATCAGTAGCTATGCAAGTCCACAAACCTCAATCCAGTTTACTTCTGGAGTGAATCATGACTCTGTTAGTCCAAGAGATAAGACACAAGATATGCAGCATCAGAACTTTGTCCCCCTTCAAACAGAACCAGCCCTCCATGAGTACAAAGAGGATGTTATTTCTGTTACTAGCTCTGGTGAAGACATGCAAGTGCAAAGTGAAATAGACTCAGAGCAGCATGGGGCCACCCCCACTCCCATTGTGCAGAAAAATGAGCAAGTAAGCTCTGGTCAGCAACATCCCTTTGGCCTTTTACTGAAGGAGCATACACAAAAAGACCATGGAGAACCAGTGGAGGGCATCAGTTTCCCAACAATCGAAGATGTCAGAATATTTATAGAATCTATGAAGAGCTCCTTCTTAATACCAGGAAGTGACCTGAGTAAACATTTTCAAACCGCACAGCAAACTCTTGAAAATGAAATAGCTTCTGGTGCACAAAATACTAAAGGAGAGTCTTTGGATCCTGTAGAAGAAGGATCTGCCCATGACTATGGCAGTGAAAATGAAGTCTGGAGTGAACCTATGAATTCAGCATTTGAACAAAGCAAACAGGGCAGCAACTATGAAACAGCAAGTGAAATCCTGCCTGTGTCTGATCCTGTCATCTCCAGTACGGGTCTCATTTCTCCCAGAGCTTATGAGAGCCAAGACTCTGGACTGGGCTCTTATCTCTATCCCAGCCCTCAGTTCGCAGCCACAGAGCATGTGCCAAGTAATTATGGACATTTTTCTAATGCTGTTTTGGGAGAAACCCCTGATTTTTTGACATATCCTCCTGATGAGCAAAATGAAGACGTCCAGTCAACAAGCTACATGCTCCCTGAACAAATTCCATTTTCTTCAAACTCATTATATGGTGAGGATTTTTCCTTCAGGGCCCATGTGACTGACTCCCCCCTCAACCCTCCAGATCTCAGATATTATTCACGTAAGACATCCAGTATAGCGCCTCTAATCTCTGATCAAACAAGCCAACAGCCCAAATATACATCACACAGTGAGGACAGGGTATCAACAGGGTATGAAAAACCATCTGATTTTGACTTGCATGAATATTTCCAAAGGGAGAATCTGGGCAAAATGACTCCAGAAAAGCCCCAATCTTCTTACGGCAAAAGTTTCTATATCAGTGCTCCAAGAGTTCAATACCCAGATCTTCAACCCACACACGGGGAAAGACCAGCCCCATTACTTCAGACATATCCTCTCACAGCTGGCAAGGAATTTAATGATATAAACTTCTCTCCGTCTGTTCACCTGCCTGTATCCAGTGTCTCTGTTTCCTCAAGTTTTGATACCCTCTCACCACTGAGGAGCAGTGGTCAAGTGGGTGTCCAAACAAGCAGCCCACTTGACCCTCAGAATCAAGTGTTTAGCAGAAAGCAGCCAGTCAAATCTCATCTCATGTTTACAGCGAAACCTTCCAGCTCTCCTCGAGGATCAAGCAGACATAATGACCATCTTGAAGACCAGAGTGTCAGTGTTAATCATCCTTCAGTTTTTAATTCCCAGGCAAAAGACGAGGAGAAATCAGACCTCTCCAAGCAGGCTCTATTCTCTGCCATTCAGGAACCGAAACATATGATTAAAAATATTCAGAGTCCATTTTCTAATGGCTTAGATGTGAGTTTCAACTATCTAGCTAATTTGGCTCCAACCTCAAAATCAAAGAAAGCCTCTTCAAGATTAGTTGATGAAGTAATGTCCAGGCAGAATATGATATCTGATATGTTTCCAACTGGTGTATATGGTGCCAGAAATCCCTCTGATTTATTTTCTACATCACTAAGGCCAGGCATTTCTCTTAATAAAGGCTATCTGGGAGCGACCAGAGCTGGCCTTCTACAGACCTTCATACAACCTCCCAAAGAGCAGAAGCGTCCAGCCAATGTGAATAAAAAGCCTGGAAAATTGCCCAAACGACCTTTTAAACCCATGTCTATAGCCAATGTTTTTGGTTCTACTTTAAGAAGCATCTTATGGGGAAATGATGGCTATAGAAAAAGGCCTCCTCGTCAAGCTGGCCCCAATGTGTCACCACCATCTGTAAACGCTTACATTGTGAAATCCAGAAACGGTTATGTAAGGGGCAAAGTATCTCTATCAAAGACCTCTTATACACCACATCTGATGACTGAAGGCCGGGCTGGTAATGACCAGAAGAAACCAGCCTAAAGACAATGTAAATACAACAATGTAAAAGAACTAAAGAAAAAAGTAAAGGAGCATCAACTTTTTCAAGTGAGACATTAAATGGTATGAAAAAAACAACTTAAGAATGTTTTGCTTGTGAAAATAACTGTTGTGTTTATAGTTGGAACTTCAGTCTATTAAATGAAAATTACTTCTCACATCTCACTGTCCTTTACTATCATTGTGGCTGAATAAGATTTACACTCTAAGTTTCATAGAAACCTTTTTATAAAGTCATTGTGAACTACTAAATAAGGATTTAAGACACAGAATGATGTTGCATTCAACTAAAATCAGACTCTGAGACTTTAGCAAAAATCAGCTGTTAAATGTATCTAGCGTGTGAAAATCTTGGCTATCATTTCTCCTATTTTAATTGAAGGTCAAACTGACAGTCCTTTTTGTATATGGTAAGTACTCTTGTTGAGAATATGTAAAGCTCAACTGGAAATTGGAGCTGAAAATTTAAGGGCAGCACAAAATTCTTCAACAGGATCAATCACCTGAGGTTTTGCTTGCTGTAATCATTCCTCCTGTTGATCCTCCCAAATTCACTCTCGATGTAAGTGATGGGAGACAAAATCTACAGTCCTCATTCTGAGAAAATATCTTAAAAGCTTACCTGAAAATGGCAAACTGCTGAAAAAGGCTTCAGCGGTTTGAGTTAATCAAATAGTCTCTCTTTTTGGTCTAAAAAATTACTCTGTGTCTCAGTGGACAGAGTTTTCCTGTTCAGCTGCAGTGAAAAGAGCATCACAAAACATGGGAAATAAAGATTGTAATGTTGAAAGCTTTGACTGACTGATTTTGACAGCTGAAGCGTCACAAAACTTTTAAAGACATTTTAGCACAGAAGGAGGACTGTAGATTTTGTCCTCCATCACTAACATTGTATGTGCATCATGAAGGGATCTTCTAATGGTCAGTATGATTACAAGAAGAGTGTGTCATTGTTCATTGGGGAAACCTGACTGTTTTAGGACAGACTTGAAAAACTGATCCTATTATTTTAAACAGTTTTTTTGTCATAAGGGATAACCCTCATCAATAGTTTTTGTTTTAGGTCGATAATACTTTTGTTCAGTCACAAAAGAAACAAGCATAACCAGCATCTGAACAGCAAAAAGTTGTTTATACTGATTTGTTGTAATGTATTACTTTTCTGAGAACTCTTACAAAGGGTGACAATTTCTAAAATTGCTTTTTAATTTAAGTCTTGTTTAGCTAACACATAGCTTTAACCTTTTGGTATCACAAACCAAGAAAAACAATAACTCCCTGAATGCTAATGTAGCTCACGTCTCCTGTTTTTCCCTTTTTGTGCAGCTGATATTCGGACATGTTACAGACATGTTAGGGTAAAAAGTAAAATTAATAATGGCTGGATTCCATACAGTTGCTTTAGTTTCAGGTCCTGGTATTGTGTATACTGTCACACTGTCATGGCTTACTGGGACAATTCAGTAGAAATGGACCATTGTTAAAGTTATTAACATTGACACATAATAAGATAGTTTGATGATTCATAATCAAACTATGAATAATAAAACTATCTTATTATGCTTGTGTTGGTCTTCACTGCAACCTACCTGAAGCAAGAGCTTGTTAAATTTGTCCTGTAACAGGTGTAGGCCTTCTCGAACAGACAAAAGGACAACTAGAAGGGAATTTGGAAAATAAATATTCATAAAAAAGCACTAAAACCATTTTAGTTTGGTTTGAATGATTTGTCAGTGAAATATAGCACTCAACTGAACTTTAATGACTTGAAAACATCTAAACTATACTGTACCATATTATCATCTGGGTCCATATGGGTAGTGTCCACAGCTGCTGTTGTCTGTGAGGTTGTTGCAGAGCGTTGTTCTGCATCTTCAACAAACTTGTGCCTCCAAAAAAGAATATTATAAGGTTAACATCAAAAACAAATAATGCTAACTAGAGCTGCACAAATTAGTCCATTCATTATTCAATTGCTTTTTAATTGCCAACTGTTTTGCTGATGGATTGTTTGGAGTCACAGAGAAAAACAACAATATTCTCTGATTTCATCTTTTCAAATGTGAATATTGTCAGTTTTTTATTTTTCTGTGACAGCAGTAGACAGTTAGTCGGGACAAAACAACACATTTGAAGACGCCGTCTTTGGCTTTGGGAAACTGTGATCAACATGTTTCACCATTGTCTGACATTTTATAGAACCAATACTAATCGATTCATTGAAAAAAATAATCCACAGATGAATCCATAGTTGCAGCCCTAATATTGTATTTGTATCTCTGACTAGGTTTGTAAATTTATGATTTACACGTTATACCTCACAAGTAGAAGTAGATGTAACTGACTGATTATTCTAAACCTTGAAAGATGGTAATGGAGTATTAGTTATTAGCACTAGTAGAAGATGTAATACATGGTTTGGCTGCTTGTTGATTTCACTTTGAGCAGACATTTTGAAGTGTTTTAAATGCACGTGTGCAGTAATGACCACAGATCATTTAAGTTTGAAAAGTCATGTTTCAAATAAAAATCTAGATAAACAAAGAACACATTTACTGTCCATTATAAATTATGTCATAAATGATTGATGCCTGAAATTGTAAGCGGTGCTGGGGACACTGGTGGTCATTAGTAACCCGGCAGTGTTATGTTTGAGAGTCACCTAAAGCTGTATTATGGCAAAGGTAAACAAAAAAAGTCCCATGTTCATCCACAGAGTATTTAATGTATTCCTAATAGTGTACAAAGGGGCACGGATGTGAGCAAAGAAACAGAACATATTGCAAATGAAAACCCAATGCGATAGACACGCTGTTTACACAAACAAAAACATATGCCTCGTTTGTTTTGTATTTCCTGTTTCCTCTCTGTGTGAAATGCAGTTCAGGGAGAAGAAACAAACTATTTGCTTTGACATGGACTTTTCACTCCTCCACATTTGATAGCCCTACCATGGTTTGCAGTCCCTGGAGTAAAAGAAAACTTGAGAAAGTGAGCCACCAAGTGTTTGTCTCAGGGAATATCACTGAACCACCAAGAAGGAGAGAGGTATACCTACCAGTCAACATCCTGTAGATTATCATGTCCCTGCAGGGCCATGAGAGTGTTTTTCAGAAACTGAATGGGGTCATCTGGACATGACAGACATGAAGCTGTCAATAAGGCCTGTTGTCAAAGAAAATTAAACACTGTCAAATAAATAAAGTGAATTGAATGTTGACTAAAGTGAAGATGATGATGACTAAATTCACGTTAATTATCTGTAATGCGTTACATGTAGGCTAACTAAAGCACCATTCCACATAACAGAACCTACCTTATATAGGTGTGGCAGTTCATAATCTTTCAGAGCAGTCTGTGATAAAGCCATATCGTGCCTTGTATAAATCTTAAATGTTAAATTAAATGTGGTTTGATAGATTTAACTCTTTATTCTCCATCTATGTGTGGCAATTCAGCGTTGCTAGGTAACGAGACGTAAAAACTTAAGCAAACTGACATTTAATGTTGGACAACTAAAGCTCATTCTCTTATTTGTTAACTGCACATGACAATCCAGCCAACACATTGGTCATGTTAAGTATTTTTAAATCACATTATAGTCTACATATGTGATAGAAAGAAAGGTGTTTTTTAAATCTAATAACAGTATTTGCTCATCACTCTGTGAAACTTTTGGTCGGCCACTCAGAGCGGCCCGGCGGAACAACGCAGCTCAACCAACATTGTTGACAACTGTAGCTTGTCTTGTCCAGTTTACAGAGCGATGAAGCTGTCAGCATTAGCTTTAGAGGGCTTTGTTGAGTTTTTGACGGGTTGTCGTCAGTGGTAGCTAACTAATGAGCCGGGTTAGTTAGCTGGTAAGTGATCAGATTTGTCTGTAGATTAACGTTAGCTGCTAGCTGAGTTTAGCTAACAGCAGCAGTATGGGCGATGGCAGCGTTACTCCCAGGCTCGGCAACATGAAGGCGCTACTTGGTATAGTCGCCGGAGCTGGAGCTTCCTACGGGATATACAAACTTCTCAGCGCGGGAAGCTTCAAGAAAAACAAGAAAAGTGCCACCAGTGAAGGTGCTAGTGTCAGGAGCAGTCAGCCCGGTCAGGTTACTATGAAGCCGGGCAGTCTGCTGGCTAAAGTGTCCGGGCTGGATGTGGTCTGTACCCGACCTGTGGACACAGATAAAGGAGATGTTGCATCAGGTAACCAAGCTAGTACTGACAGTAACTATATCTAAATTTATCTGAGTTGTTCAGATGATTTGTTTATAATTACCCATGTTTAAAAACTCCTGCAACCACAGTCAATCCTCTTAAGTTAAATTAAGACTACAAGAATTACAATAAGTGATCATCTATTACCAACCATTTTAGTAATCGATTAATTGTTTGGAGTAATTTTGTGCAAGAAAATGTGCAAATTCTCTCATGTCAGCTTCTTGAATGTGACTGTTCTCAATTTTTTTAGTCCTCTGTGAAAGTAAAGAATATTTTTGGGTTGTGGACGGTTGGTTGAGAAAAACAAGACATTTGAAAACATCATCTTGGGCTTTGGGAAATAGTAATCGACATGTTTCATATTTTTCGGACATTTTATTGACAAACATCTCATTGATTAATCAAGGAAAGTGTTGATGTGTAAGAGCTTGATAATAACTCATAGTAATAAAAACTGTCTACAGCTGGGTGGAGAATCAGTCTCCCCTATTGCAAACACACATAATAAATCATGTTAAGCTAGTTAAAGTCCTATTTTGCTCCACAGGTGACATCATCCACCAGTCGCCTGGCAACCTGGAGCCACAGCACCTGAAAATGCTGCTGTCATGTCTACAGACCAGCAATAATCCATCAGACCGGTGTCGGATTTTACTGACTTTAGGAAACGCTGCTGCCTTCACTGTGAATCAGGTAAAGTAAAAGTATAACCATCTGTGTGTGAGGTTGCTTTGTATATTTATTTTTTTTAGCTAAACAAGCCTAATATTTTTAAGTCGTTTTGTTCTGTGTACAACCTGTTTCATTATATTTCTTCTCTGCTGTTTTTCTCACAGAATCTTATACGGGAATTTGAGGGGATTCATATCATAGCTGGCTTCCTCTCTGACCCTGCTGCAGAAGTTAGAGTGCAGACTCTGAATGCTTTAAATAATCTGTGCATGAACATCTCAAACCAGGAACAACTGAAGGTACATAACCACATGCATGTTGGCATCTAGCCTGTAGCAGAGAATAAGTGACATCCCTCTTCTCTGCCTTCTTGATAGTGTCTTCAAGTCTTTTTTGTCCTGCAGGTTTATGTGCCACAAGTGCTGGAGCTGATTGAGATGTCGCCTGTGAATTCGGACCTTCAGCTTGGTGCGCTAAGGCTGCTGACTAACCTTTCAGTTACAGACAAACATCAACACTTGCTGAAGGAATCAATTACACTGTTACTCTCTCTGCTTGTTGTGAGCAATGAAGCTTTACAGGTTAGCAACTTTTTGGATCAAGTATATATTATAGAAATAGAAATATACTTATATAGTGATTTGTAATGTTTTGATACTATTATGTAATGTTCAAAGATTGTAGCTGTAGTTATAAAACACAGTCTTTTTATCTTATAGGGTGCTTTTCAAGATAGTCAAAGAAAGAAAGATATGGGTGTGAGAGTGCAGTATCAATTATTGAAGAACTTGTAATATTTGTGTTTCAGGTTCAGGCTTTGAAAGTACTTGTAAATTTGTCATCTAACCCAGATATAATGGATGACATTGTTCAAGCTCAGGTAAGCATAAAGGAATGAAATATTTGATAACCCTCATTAAAGTCTAACAATTTGTGTAGTCTATATACAGCAAGTTGTCATAAGACAGACATAAGCACTGCAAAATACTGTGGGTCCAAATGTCCAATATTCATTCAAATCAACATTTAATAATTAACTTTTTTGATTTTGATGACTACACTACAGGTTAAAAAATCACAGAGCAGAAACTCAATTGTAAGTCTTGCGTAAACATTGCTTCTTCACTTTTTAAACTCTATGCTAAACAACATTGCAACAGAAAGACCTAAATAAACATGCAGTAGTCACAAGGGTTCAGTCTCTACTGTCTACACCTCTGCAGTGTAACTCAAATACTAGTCATTATTTTTAATGACTCATTCCAGTCTTGTGTAAATAATTTATGAGACAGCCACCATCACAATGCCTGTGGTCATTATGAATCCTCATTTTGATATCCTTCTTGTGTGCTTTCTGCTTCAGGCACCCGCTTCTGTTGTGCTGCTATTTGACGCACGAACAGCCCCTGTAGTGCTTCTACGACTGCTGACGTTTGCAGGGAACTTAAAGGCCTGGAGACCCTCTGCCCAGGTGGCTGACGAACTGAGGCGGAAGCAGGATTGCCTCTTCCGGGTCATGTTAGATGAGTCCTCCCAGCTCCACAGCAAACTGGTCCAGCTGCTTTCACACACCGACAGGGAGATTCAGGCTCAGGTGGCCCGCATCTTGACATAGATCTCCCTCTCTGCACCTTGTATTCATACACAGCTTTCGCTTCCACATATTTTGCCAAAGCCAGCAACCTAACACCCTTCCAGTTCAATTATAAATCTGTTAACATTAAGTTGCTAAAGAGCAAGCTGTGTAGCCTCATATGGACACTTGGCTTACACCCATTAGATCAATGTTATTACCACACACAGCTTTGATCATCTGTTCCACCTCACCAGCTACTCTGCCCTGTTTTCCAGTTTCTTATTTAATTAACAAGTAATGAGTGGAAGGATGGGAGCAGGAAGAAACTACTCAGTAGTGTAAAAACAGGCCACCTCTCCCTGTTTCCTCCTGCCCAAAAGTTTTCTTCTCATTGCAAGAGACTTTTCTTCTTCAGAGCTCCACGGTGCCCTTTCTTCTGAGAAATTCATTCAGTTTCTCTTAAGACATATTCCAGGTGAAATTTTTGAACCCACACCTACTGCCAAAAGTTTTCTAGAGAATGTGTCAGGATGGCCTGTGCCGCATGACCCAATTTACTTACCCCTCTGTTGCAAAGTGTTTAGATAGGCACTTAGCTGGAGAGCTGGAGAAGTGTGTCGCTGAGTGCATACCTTAGCTTTCCTTGGAGATGCCAGTGAATGGATGCACTACAGCCCTAGTCCTCACTAATATATTGATATGTTGGATTCAACACCATGGTGTTTTCTTAATGGAAAAAAAAAACTCTTAAATTTCATTTGAAAATCAGTGACTTTGTGACTTTTGAAGAGTAACAGTGAGGTTAACCCACAGGGTGGTTGGCATTCTGTAATTATGTAGCAAGGTAAGGTGTTCAAGTGTATCGGGAAGACCTTGGAGTGGAAACACTGCCTCCCCCACATCAAGAGGAGACAGTTGAGGTGATTTGGGGACCTGGTAAAGATGCTAACAAGGTAAACTTTGATTCTGAAGGTACACCAACTCTGGCTGCCTGTAGGGAAACCACCAGGGTACGATTATGTCTCTCAGCTGGCCTAGAAACACCTTCAGATCTGGACTGTTATGATTGTTTAAACTACACAGAAATTAAGCTTAATAATAAATGCTGCTCTGAAATCAAAACAGCATTGTAGTAATAACAATAATGAAGTTTACCACGTGAAGGATGTTATTCCTTAAAATGGTTGTTGAACAGTTATTGAATGTTAAATGAAGCCCCACTATGTTAAGTTATGCAATTACTGTAATTAAACAGATTGTAAATGATAGATCCTTATGTTAGCTGGAGGACTGGAGCTGTGGACCTATCTGCTGACTTTGTTAAACAGTATTTACAGAAGAGGGTAGGGTGTAAGTGCATACCTGCAATTTGCATGAAAAAAAAGAGACAATTATCATTTTTAATGCAAGGATTTTATAGCATGAGCCAGCCCAGGTGAACACTGCACATTTTTGATGTTTGGACACTGACTTTGTTAAACCCAAATCCTAAATATCTCTCAGGCAACATGGTTTACCAGAACAGATACAGCAGGAGGCTGATTTGCTCGTGACCTAGATTATCATATTTATTTAATAAAGTTAGTCAGTGTTTTGCATATAAAATGGGAAATATGTTTGTTATGTCTATGTGATTCAATAAATATCCTATGTGACCCATTATCATTATTATTATTATTATTATTATCATTTCTCATGTTTACAAAAGTAGAAACACTACATACTACCATTTTCACGAGATTCATGTCCAGGAATGAATCAGAGGATTGTATCTACACTTGAATTTCCAGCAGGTCAGATCAGTATAAATGTCTCCTCTCAGGATCCCTCATTCAAAATACTGTTGCTAGAGTCCAAAAAGATGAGGAAAACCTAACATATAACATCAATTTCCCCTCACCACTGAAGGTAAAGGATTATTCCACTGATTTATGGACGTAGCATTTCCATCTCACATGACTCGCATGACACAGATTAAAAAAAGAATGTGGAAAATCAAAAAAAGCAGAAGCTGAGATATTCTAAGTCCCTAGTGTGGGTCAAGCTCCACAAACACTTGACACTACATTTCTCCAATGCAATTTAAACACATGTTTCATAGTTCCCTGACAAACCCCAATGTTTCAAACTCCACACTGTATGTACATAATTTTAGTTCTCCTGACACAACCCTGAATGCATCTTTTCTCAGACTTTAAGCTAAAGGAAGCTAAATGAGTCTAATTCTTAAGAAATGTAAAAAAGAAGTGAGTAAGTATTCTTCAGTAATCTGTAAAAAAAAAAAGAAAGAAAGAAAGAAAGAAATCACATATCCAAGTGTTTGATGCTGTTTGTTAAATAACAAAACATGTCCCTGAGGTTAAAGGAGTGTGTGTGTGGAGGGAACACACACACACACACACACACACACTGCCTTGGCAAGCAAATAAAAACCAAGTTAAAATGTCAAATATCATGACTGCTGTGGTGCAGGACAGTGTGTTTTTAATCCTGGAACTGGTCCTGCATGCTTTTAGTTATTCCCCTGCTCAAACACACCTGATTGAAATGATCGTTATTAAGCTTCTGCAGGGATGATCATTTGAGTCAGGTGTGCTTGAGGAGGAAAACATCTGCAGAACCAGGACTGAAAAACACTGATGTATACACTGATGGTGAATTTCTTCAATAATAAAATTAAGCTGTTCAACCACTGGTATATTGATGCGTTCAGGTCTTTGTTTCCATCTCCTCTCCTCTCCTCTCCTCTCCTCTCCGCTCCGCTCCTCTCCCCTCCCTCCCCGGCCTACACACAGCCTCCTCCCCCCTGTGAACAGGCGAGATGACCAGCGCTGGTTCATCCTCTGCTCCATCAGTCGGATCAGGGAGTGCAGGCGAACAACACCCAGCGTACGGTTCAGGAGAGGACGACATTTAGGATTTAAGCCGCATCAGCTATGAACATCCTTCACGTTAAGTAGAAGCAAACGGAGCTCCCTTCACCTTAAAAACGCGTCGAGGATGAACGGCATCGCAGCGGCAGCAGGATCGGCTTCTTGCCGTTTCGCCCACTATTTTGTTGTGTGCGGACTGGACGCAGAGACGGGCCTGGAGCCGGACGATGGAACAGGTGCAGTACATGTGCAATAAACATGAGATGTACCAACAGAAAGCCTTACTGCAGACATACACAGCCGATGATAACGTCTGATTATACTGAAGGTGAAACACTGACAGGCCCACTTATAGCCTATGTGTGTGTGTGTGTGTGTGTGTGTGTGTTGGGGTGACATTTAAATATGTTTTGATTAGACGCCACATTTGCTTCTTTCACAGCGTTGTTTACAATGTTTAATGTTTACGATTATATAAGCATAAACAAATTATTTAAATTGAATGATCTGAAAATTTTGACATGGTTTTGTTCAATTACCAAATCTCTGAACATATACAGTGGATTTTTTTGGTGTTGTTATGAAAGAGTGACATACAAAAACACAAAATCCAAGAAAATGCCAGATTTCCTTTTTTAATTTTAAGCAATTTGATTGAATTTAATATAAGATTGATTCATCCCATGAGGAAGACTGTTCAGAGTGTTTTGATCAGATTTTTAAGATCCTTTTTGTAAGAGTATTGAGAATATAGCTTTGGTTTCTGCAAGTCATTCACTGCTATACTTGGATAAGGAACACAGCAGAGTGAGATTTGAATTGAAAGAGGATAACAGCATCGTATTCCTGCACAATAAAGCTGGGACACAGATGGATGTGCCAGCCAACTGTTCATGGTTAACCCAGGGCTATGTGATGTGTATGTGTGTGTGTGTGTGTGTGTGTGTGAGCGCAAGCGATGCCAGATTACACAGTTCTGTCTAAAAGCAGTGATAATCTCCCTGTGATGGCTGATTTTAGACACACATGGTCCCTTCACTTTTCTATCCAAAAAACTTCAGTCATTTTCTCACCAACAAAACCCAAAAAGGAAGTTAAAGGGATGCTGTCAGTGTTGGGTGGATGTGGGGGTTGCCACGGTGATGGCAGCTGCAGTGATGCTGCCTGTGTCGAGGGCTCGTGATGGTTTATTTGCGGTGGGTAACACAGATAGAGATGGAGATATCAGGTGTGTGGTGTTTTCTTCCACGCTGAGTTGTTGACGCTCGGCTCAGTGAAGTGGGGACAGATTTACGCAGAAGTCCTGTGACGTCTGCACGTGTTCTGCTGTGTGTCGATTCCTGCATCCTTACCCAGGTCTTTGTGATGGGAGGAGAAAGAGCCATGTATGTGCTGAAAAACAACACCTTTCCCTCAAGTCACTTCCAGGTTTAAGATATGGAGCACAAACAATAGTCACACCCTGTGTTCTTTGTAGTAGAAATGTAGCACAGCTCCTCAGGGGAGAGGATGCCTGTAACTTGTTTTTTTTACCTCTTTCTGTCAATAAGTCATTTGAATAATTGTTCTAATCGAGAAAGGGAAAAATGTCTGTGTGTGTGTGTGTGTGTGTGTGTGTGTATATAGGACATGGTCTGTATCATTTGCTGGAAGTGAACACCGTAAAGTCCTGCTGTATTTCAAATTGCAGATTATTTAGCTTTCTAACTGACCAGTGGGGCTTTAATAGCTGGCTCCCTGTGGCGAGTGACAGCGCCACTGGCTCGTATACCCAGCTCAACCAATCTGCTTATGTAACAGCAGGTCATCTCATGCCTGCTGCAGCAGGGGGGCTCTGCTCCTTTCACGGGATTTCTGCATCTATATATTCTATAAGCTGCAGTTGAGCAAGAGATGTGTATTCTTCCATGTACACCAGTCTTATAAAAGCTGAGATGTGTGAGGCTGCATAATATCTCTCTCTTTGTGTGTGTGTGTAATTAGGGAAGGCCTACCGAGAGACAATCTGCTCTTGTTGGCTTCTCAATAGATGCCACTGTGTGTTTTCTGCAGCCTAATCAAATTTCACATGACGTTGTCTGTTGGAATGCTGAATGGCCGAGGCTTCAGCGCCCGTTCACACCAGATGACTGTCACAGGGGGATGACATCAGTGGAGGGCGAGAACTCCCTGACTGAACATTTGAAGCTGATGTGCAGCCTCCTGTTGAAATGACTGGAAAGACTTGAAACTATCTCGCACTTGTCTTATTTTTACAAGTGCAAGCAGAATATGAAGCCTGAGTCATTTTATTTTTAGGTTCTCAACACTCACTTTTATCCTTTTTTTCTTTTTCTTTCTTATTTTAAGCATATCAGCTCAGCATCTTGTCCATGTCTCAGGCTGAGATGAAAAGCAAAATTAGTCTTTTTTGTTAGTTTTTGTTGTACAGTTTACCTTCAGTGAAAGGACTAATCTGTAATGGAGAGACAGCGTGATTTCAATAGTTTGACCCGAAAAAGAATCTATTATTATATTTGCTGTCATTTCAATCCCTTTCCACTTTTAAATCTGTCCTCATCCACTCATGAAATGACGTAATGAACTGGATGCTTTGGGGATATTTCAGCTGCTGAGTATGACAGATGTCTACCTCTATGGATGTTCAATCATCTCTGATGAAGTGCTCCTGTTTTAGGGATGGATGACCACTAGGAGCCATAACTCTTTGTGATGAATGTCTGAACTATGAAGTCAATATGAAACACTTTTTTATTTGTTTTTTCATCCAAAAATATTCAAAATGTTGATTCTACAGCAACAGTAATGAGGACTTTGACGTGTAGAGCTGAAACAATGGAAATTAATTGGTAACTATTTTGATAGTAGTAAAGTAGTAAAAAAAACAGGATTTCAATTGTTAGAGTGTGCTGTTATTTTGGGTCTTGTGTGATAATAAGTTGAATATATTTGGGTTTTGAACAGCTAGTTGGACAAAACAATATTGAATTTTAGGAAATAGTGAATAAAGAAAACAGTTATTAGTTGCAGCCTCACAGATGATGTAAAGAGTTTTCCCTCTCATTGGCTCATTTACAGATTTAAGTGTGTGTGGGTCTGTCAAAGGTTACTTTTGGGGACAAATTTCAGACTTAAGATGGGTTGATTGGGGCAGCTGGTCCAATTGGAGGGGAAAAAGCTGATGTTTGGGTCGGTGGTTAAGGTAAGTCTCCAGGAAATGAATGTAAGTTTACATAATGTCCCCCAAAGTGACGTGCGTGTGTGTGTGTGTGGTAAGAGGAGGAAACCTGCTAATTACAGCTCGAAACAGGTATTTAGGCTTTCATTCAAACACTAAAACAAACCCCCCTCTTTCTCTGCTCTGTTAACACAGACGGAGAAAGACCCTGGTTTGTATTTAGGTGGGATCTCGTGTCCAGAGGATAGTGGGTTTTAATCAGGTCAGCTGCTAAAATTTGGTGTGACGTAACCGCTGACAAGCTTTGTCTTGATGGCTATCTTTGAGGCCATGGCAGGAATGGCTACCATGGCAACTAGTAGTCCTCCTGAAGCTCAATTCTGCCTCTCAGTGCCAATTTGTATCCTTAGCAAAGAGCATTGGCTCCCCCTCTCATCACAGTGATCTATTAGCTTCTGTCCCTCACCTACCAGTCTGACTCAGTTTAACTTGAAGAGGTGCTCCATTCTCACTCGGCCTGCAGCGCTGTTTCGTCCCTGCGGGTCCTGTGCGTCATCTCAAAGGCAGGTGAGGTGGGATGTGTGCTGAATGAGTGCGTCATGGCTGGCAGCTATGAGAACACAGTTTTCCATTTTCAGTTGTTTTTGTTCTTGTAATGCGGTGATGTGAGTTACAGCTGAACCCTGGGAGTCTATAGTAATACAGTGAAGAGTACTGTTCTAGGGCATCCCCTCCGAAAGTGGATAAATAATGAAAGTCCCTCATTCACTACTGGCAGTCTCTTTCTTCTGCCTGCTATCTCCTCTCCACACACTCAGGCTCATACAGACCGCACTGTAACTAGAGCTACAAGCTGACACAAGGAGAAACCTGAGCCAGGCACCACAATGCATCAAATATGTGCACCTATGTGAATTTAGGAATACATTTCCTGCATGCACTGCAGTTTGAGTCATTCACACATAGAGAAATCTCTCATCCTTTCTCCTGAGCACATTTCTATTTTGTGAACTTCTAAGAAGCGTAAAGATGTTTCCTACCGCAGCGTGTCAGGACTGAGGGCTGCTGCACTGCTTTCTCAGTCTATCTCTATGGTAATGAGTTGAGTTACATAATCCTTGGCAGGGTCTTTTGCTGTAGAGTGGCCCTTGATGTCAACAACAGTCTTAGACAAGGTCGTACTGTCTGTGCTTTTTTATAAATCGAAGTTGTTGTCATTTTGTGATGTCCTCTGTTCTGTTCTCTTTGTCTTGTTATGAATTCTGATTCAGCAGTGAAAAAGGTTAAAGGTCACTCTGTGGTAACACATCTATCTTTTTACTCCTTCAGGGGAGAGCTTTGAGCAGAGCCCCATTCGGCGGTCCTTTAAGTCGAGGGTCCTGGTTCACTACCCTGAAAACACAGAGAAGAACCCCTTCAATAAAGATGCTGTCAACATGGTGAGATTTAAGATTTCATCCAAATGGTCATTTACTGTTTCAACAGTTGATTGAATAAGGATGGAAATGATGTGCCATGTTTTGAAGGGTGAATGTTTTGTAGCTCTTTTAACCAACGAAAATCAATTATGTTAAAAATAACAAAGGAGACATGGAAACAAAATCATCAGGAACAAAAGCATGCTAGGAGCCGTGTATTTATATACTTACATAGAAGGTGTTCATTGTTCTCTGTTGGAAAAGCAGGTCAGGATGATGAAAGCATGAGCCTCAAAAGATTGCTGTTACATGGAAATGAATTCATTTCTATACCCAGCCTAGTTTTGCTTGCTTCAGAGACAATACTGTATTTTATGTTATGTATTTATGGTATCATTAGTATGTTGATGTTGAAATTATTTTAAAAAATCAATTGTCATTTTTATGACAGTTGACCAAATACAGCATACAATCTTTTTCTGATTTTCTCTTAAATCATTTTACCTTGGATCAATTCAGTTTTTGCTTTTAAAAGTAGTCCCAGAAAGGCTTTAATTCAGTGCAAAGACCAAAAACCAAAAGAAAACATGAGAATGGTTTAGAAAATCTACTGTTTGTATGCACTTTATCAGTTATTGATGTAATTGTTATGATTTATTTCTACTTCTGCCATTTTATTCTAAACCCTCTCGTACATTTTCTCCTTTCTTTCCTTCTCTTTCTTTACTACTTGGTCCTTAGCTTTGCATGCCAAGGGGTCTGTCCTTCCGCACTCAAGCAGACAGACATGATTCTCAGTTCCACTCCTTCACTATTGCTTTTGACGACGGCACGCATTCTTACGGCTTTGTCCACACTTACTATGAGGAGGTGACCAGTGCTCAGATCATCACGGCCATGCAGACACTCTATCAGATGCATCATGTAGAGCACCACTCCTCATCATCTTCATCCTCTCCCTCGTCCTCGTCTTCATCTGCTTCCTCCCCCTCCACCTCCAGCATGGACTCACTTGTGAGCAGCTTGGATGAATTGGACGCCGAGTCTCTGGCTGGGGTTTCCTCCTGCCTGGGCTGCGCAGGCTCCTTTGACCCAGCACGTGACACCCTATATGTGTCCAAAGCCCTCTGCCTCCTCACGCCACTCCCCTTCCTTCAAGCTGCTCGCCAGTTCCTGTGTCAGCTGCACCAGGCTGTGACATCACATACAGCCCCACCCCTCCCTCTGGAGAGCTACATCCACAACATCCTGTACGAGGTACCCCTGCCTCCGCCCGGAAGGTCGCTGAGGTTTCACGGAGTACAGGGACCCATCTTGTGCCAGCGGCCCGGGCCAGGTGAGCTTCCGCTTGGGGAGTACCCCCTTGGAGAGGCATTCACCCTGCTCGGTGTGGACAATATGGTTCAACTACTTACCTGTGCACTTCTGGAGACACAGGTTCTGCTCTGCTCTCATGGTAAGCACTCTTCACTTCATCAGTTAACATGATTGAAACGACACGCCAAACATGAAATAACCACATAAACATTTGTTGATCATCTCAATGCAAATCAGGTCATTGTCAGAGTAAGCAGAGTTGAAGGGAGATATGATTAATGTTATTGAGACATTTGTCTTAAGACAGTATTAAGAGCATCTCCACTGATTTAAATCTATCAGGATATCAGTGAAATTGGCAGCACAAAGTGGTAATATGGGCTTTTTTTTTTTTTAACATCTTGTAAGCTTTTTAAAATGGTTATGTAATGTAAATGTGAAATAGAAATAAACAAGCTATTTATACAAGACATGACACAAAATGAAAACAGGCTTTGCACATTAAGTTAGTCACACATGTAACAACATGATAGATGAGTTAAATACTGTAGCTGTAATTGTAGGACTCTAACTTAATGAGAAAAGTGTGTCCTCAGCCAATAATTTGGGATATCATCTGTAGCATGTAAACAGGAATATGCATGAAATATCTCTATAAGGAACTCAAATGAACAGCTTGATTTAAAAGTCCTTGAAAATTAGGTTTTCCTGGCTGTATTGCAGCTGATGTCATTCAAGCTAATCATCATTCTCTTGTTTTTCTCATCTCCTCAGACTACCAGCGTTTGATGACCGTGGCAGAGGGCATCACCACCTTGCTATTCCCATTCCAGTGGCAACACATCTACCTGCCAATCATCTCTGCACCGTTACATCACCTGCTGGACGCTCCTGTACCGTTCCTGATGGGCATTCATCGCAGAGAAGGAGCTCAGCGATCCTCCCTCCACCTACCACATGAGGTACAATGCTAAACACAACATGTTTAAAAGCATCCACAGTTTTCCTGTGTGAACATGCCGCTCAGAGTTTTAGGATTGTGCAGGAGATTCATACAAAAAGATAAATGTTTATAAAAAAATTTAAATTTGCCCTCATCTTCCGGCCTGTCGAACCGAGACGATGCATTTCCTCAGAGCTGCCCCCGCTTTCACAAATCCAATCCTGCAATCCAAGATCACTTTATGCTGCATGAATATCTCGCTGAAGCCTCTTTGAAGTCGCTCTGCCCCAGAAAGGAGGCAGTAGAAAGACAGCTCGGGGGGATGAAAGCAAATCCGCAGAGCAGCAGAGATCCAGAAAAATGGGACTGGCTGAATAATTAATGTGAATTAGGGGTCTCCACTTATTTCTTGAGTTGTGTAGTTTGATTTATGGGTGGCAATTTGCAAGGAGGGGGGAAATATTTTAATGATAACATGTATAATTGTTTGGAATTTGTTGAATGTAACAACAATACATTTAAGCAGTCTTCCATAATATTGATGTGGAAAACCCAGTTTAGAAGTTGGGAAACTGTTTGAGCTCTGAATCTGTTGTTGCATCTATGACTTTGGTTCCTTTCTTTGCCTAAATATCCTCTTTGAACCAAATAGATGATGCACAGACATTATAAAGACAATGAAGGCTAGTAGAATGAAGCTCCTCTGTCTGCTCCACATTACATCTCCCAGCTTCCCCTGAAGGCTTTTAAGCTGACAGTCTGAGGTCACTCCTGAAGGTTGTGTAGCTGCTGACTGGGCTGTGCTCCACTGCTGCTGCTTACAAAGGCTTTTTTTCTTTTTTTTTTTTTTTTTTTTTAAATCGGTGCTTGTCTTTTTCCCAAAGTGTGATTATTCATTGCTCAGCAGCTTCATAGGCACAGCTTTTTCACAGTTGTATTTGTTTGCTGGTGCAGTAGCCTGATTTTTGCCCGTTTCCACAGATTCTCCTGTTGCAGTGATAACAGTAATCGTTTAGATAATCCTCAACATTAATATCCTCCATGCTAATATCCTGGGAGGGTTTATAACAGTGAAATGCCAAGAATCTAATAAGGAAATTTAAATCTGTATGTGTGATCTTAATTGGGTGCACTTGTTCCAGTGCTGTTAAAGCTTGCTCACTTTGCCTATGTGATATGTATAAGAGCATGTGCGTTGTGACGGGTTTAAGCTATAATCATTATCTGATGGACGAGCCAGGTGAGAACATTGTTTTTATTGCTGAAGTCAGTTGTTTGCATGTTATTCACAGTCATGTCTGTTTTTCTGTGCAGGCCAACCTGTGTTTTGTGGACATTGACAACCACTTTGTCGAAGCCCCTGAAGACCTGCCAGTTTTTCCAGACCAGACCGAGCTAATCCAGGAACTGAGTGAGATACTGCTGCGTTTCGGGTTCCCTCCACAGGGAAGCGTGATCACTAAGCCCACCTCCACCACTACCACCTCTCCTCGTCTAAGCAGCCTAGTCCTGGAGGATCTCATGGAGGACAGAAGGAACGGCAACCTCGGAGGCGAGGAGCTGGCTGTGCTGGAGAGGCTGCAGGCTCTGGCAAGGAGGTGCGGAGGAGGAAAAATGTCAGATGGAGAGAAGATGCTTGGAAACGTATTGGAAGAGGAGGAGGAAGAGCTGAAGGTTGCCAAACTGAACATTCAGCTGAGGGAGGTGTTTGCCGGGCGTTTTGCTGCCATGTTTGGCAGGTATGAGGACTTTGTCATCCACAGCGCTCTTGATTTGGACTCCTGGTTGAGCAACAGAGAGGGGACATTCAGCTTCGACAAGGTACTAGAGAAGATGTTAGTGCGCAGCATCAGTGGACAGATCTAATAAACTGTGTTTATCTTTAAATAGATATGTAATGATCATTTCTCTGTGTTATTGAAATACTTTTTGATTGAGACAGAAACATTTGGTTTTGAATGTTTCAGGGTTCCTTCCTCTCAGCTCAGCCTGCAACCCACTTGCACTTCTTATCCCGGTTCCTGGAGACCTCCATGTTTTCATCTTTTGTGGATGGGAAGGTGATATCTCGTTGGGCTGACAGGGAGCCGCTGCAGCAGCTGTTTGACAACCGCCTGGAGAGAGAACGACTGTATGACACTGACGAGGAGGATTCCCACGGCTGTCGCTACAGGAAGTGCACCACGCTCTTTGAGTCAGGTACTGTGAGAGCACTCATAAACAAAAGACTTTGAAATAAAGTACAATAATACATCGTGCATATGGCCGCAGGTACAAGATACTGTAAATCCTTATCGTAAAATATATGGCTCAATAGTCCAACCTCTCTTGATTTCTATACAATTTAATATATATTTGTCAGTGAAGTACAAGTTTACAATGACAAATATATGATTAAAAGGCTGTACATTTTAATGACAAATTACAACTAATAAAGATCATGATTTTTCAGCAGTTTCCTCTCAGCATCTACATATTGTTGTACAGAAAGAAAACAAATTCAAACCTCCATTGGTGGATTGATCTGAATGATGTGATTTGAAGTGAATGCCAGAAGAAATCTGCCAATCTGTCACCCCTCACCTGGTTGGGGTTATATGTTGATTATGTTGCTCGGCCTTTCTGACAACATTGTTATTGTTCTCTCTCTCCTATGTGAAATGTGGGGAAAATGTTTTGTAACTCATAGAGTATTTAACTGGTGCAAATAGTAGCTGATGGAAATATTTCTCCAGTGGAAATTGAAATAATCTGTAATAAAACAAACAATTGGACAATCTGTTAAATAGGGGTATAGTTGAACTAGAGAGGGGTGAACTAAAGTATGTGGTGGGGGCTGAGAGTTATGTAAGGGGAGGACAGTGCTTTATGTCCTGTAAAAAACTGCTTTAAAATGTCTGCTTTGAAGTTCTGCCAGCCTCTCTGCAGACGATGCAGTATTTGCATCGTATCTTGCCATATCACTGTATTCAACATTTAGACTCATATATGCATCATCTCTAAGTCGTTCTATCAGTTACATTTTTCCACCCATTTTGGTTTATACTATTAGACTACTGGTATGCTCCAGTCTTCTGAGTCTAATATTTGTGTAAGTAGTGACATAAAATGTCATCCTCTCTGGAAATGTCTTTATCATCACTTTCATGACTAATCATGACTCCCTTCTTATCTACAGTAGACAGTCCTGCAGCAGGCTCTTAATTATTGCTGCATTTGTCTCTGCAGCCCAGTCCATTGAGTGCAGACTGCTGAAGGCCGACCACACTGCCATACACCCTCACCTGCTGGACATGAGGATCGGCCAGGGTCGTCACCAGCCGGGCTACTTTCCCAAACTGCAGGCTGATGTGCTGGCACAGGGACAAAACACAAACAAGTGAGCCTGTTCATGTTGTTATTCAGTGAATTTTAACTGATTCCCAATCAGAGGTACTTGTCCCCCCCAGTCCAGGGGGGAACTCGCCAAAATAAGATTTAAACTGGTATGATGTTTAACTTTATGAAATGTGATGTCACAATAACCAGTAAGCCACCAGGCTGACTGCACAGTACACACCAACACCCTGGCACCGTGTTGTGATTGAGAGTACATGAAAACTAGTAAGCAAGTGTGCTGTCAAAATAGTTAACTAATGGTTATTATAAAAGGTGAAAACCTACAAGCAAGTCATTTATAAACAGTTGAAATAATTACCTAAAAGTACTAGTTTAAATTGATAGCTGAAGGTTTAGGGGTACATTAGTCAAACAAGTCAAACTACTGCACTAAAATATCTCTATTTGTCAAAGTCTACTTTTTACCCACCAACATACACGCACATACTTTAACTGCAGAAACAAAGGTTACACGTGTGTAATTGTGAATTTGATTTGATGTCACCTGAACAGGTGGTCCAGTCGTGTCACAGCATCACGCAGGACCAACCCCAAGAGATCAACAGTCTCTGAGCACTCAGGAATGGACAATGAACAGAGACAGGTACTTGCATGTGATCAGACACAGACACAGACACAAACACTTCATGAAGCTAATGTCTGATTTACCTTTTTGTTTATTCACCAGAAGCACACATTCATGAGGAAGAACCTCCATCAGTCTAAGCTACTTGACCCGTCACCTCAAGCCGTCACTCAGACTCATCGAGAGTTTGTTGACGGGCTGCTGAGCGAGTGCCGTTTGAAGGTGAGAGCACTCTGTGCGTGATAATGGAGGCACTGTTGATGTCACTACCTATTCAAGGTTGACGCCATAATGTTCCCTGGCTTTGTAGACTAAACGGATGTTGATGGAGAGGATGGGGAAGGAGAGTGTGGAACTGGGTCAGGGTGAAGCCAACATCACAGGCCTGCAGGAAAATACACTCATCCATGGTCTGTGTGACTTACTGGAGAGAACCTGGGGCCACGGTCTGCATCTGAAACAGGTCAGACATGGACTTTAACAAGCCTCACCAGCTCAGATGACCTAAAAAAGCATCTGGACTGAACTGTGAGCAAATACACATCATGCACAAGAACACACAGAGACGACTGTGTGAGCAAGTTGAGTAATGACGAGTGTTTTTTGTTCTGAACAGGGGAAGTCTGCTCTTTGGTCTCATCTGCTTCACTACCAGGCGGCCCAGGGGAAGACGGAGGCACCAGCTGAGTCTCCAGGTCAGAGTACAACCCTACTGATTTGTTCTTCTTGTGTAAATCACTGAGTTAACAGTTTAATGACCATTGGTGCTAAATTTGCTTCATGTTTAGGGTTTAACAGTTCAGAGCAGAAAGGGTTTGACGATGGTGCTCCCATCCTGAGAGGATCGCTAATACAGGATATGAGGTAGTGCGAAGTGCGATATAAACTAATAAGACTTATGTTTGTTTCAAATGAGTTATTAAATACAATATTAAAAAACAAATGAACATCAGGGTTTTTTTCCCCTCACTGCTCATTCCAGCCTTTCTGCTTTTGTTTCAGGTTTATCCAGATCATGAGTGAGGGTCTGTCTGAGGTGGGACAGGCCAGGGCCTGGATCCATCTGGCTCTGGAGAAGAAAATGTTATCCCAGCACCTTAAAGAGCTGCTTACAAACCAGGAGCTGCTCAGGTCACAAATTATGCACGATTATTCTACTGCTAAGCCAACACAAGTATGATATTTTGGAATTCATTTGGATTAAGTCCCATAACTCTGACTCTTTCACTATCTGCATGTCACCTGACAGGCAGCTGTATAAACCCCACGCATTTCTGCTCTGTGAAGAAGAAAGGGAGCAGTTTTTATTCCACCTGCTTTCTCTCAACACTGTGGACTACCTCTGCTTCACACGTGTCTTCACCTCCATTAGTGAGTAAACTTTAGCAGAAAAAAATACAACATGTACCTATGTTGTGTTTTACAAATGTAACCACAATAATGAGTAATCCACATGAATTTGGCCAATTAAAATATGAAGAAAATTAATAATTTGTATAAACATTTGCTTTGGGTGTCTTTTGTCTCTCTAGGTATTCCGTACCGTGTTGTGATAATACCCATGAAGAAGCTCAGCATTGCGATGGCAACAGTTGACCCCTGGGTGTGTGTGTCAGGAGAAATGGGTGATTCAGGAGTTAGACAGATCCCTAAGACCACACAAGAAATTTTTTTCCAGGTTTGTATACACAACTCGGCAGTAAGGTCTACATGCATTTAAACAATACTCATTGCCCACATCTCTACTAGAAGCACTATGAGACTGTACCATGGATTTATATATTATATTTGTCTTACAGTTATACAGTACAGTCATGGACTATATAGTGGTTCTGTGAATTAAATGCTAATGTCAGCATGCTAACGTGCACACAATGACAATGCTAACATGCTCATAATATGTAGGTGTAATGTTGTTCACCATCTTAAGTTAGTGTGTTAGCGTGCTAACATTTAATAATTAGCACTAAAACACTCAGCTGATGGCTAAAAAAGCTACATCACTGACTGGTGTGTTTTTGTCTTTTTTTTGGTCAGTGCAAGAACCTCGGCAGACTGAGTACCCTGCAGCTTGGACAGGAGAACTCGGGCTTGCTGGCCAAGTGTCTTATTGACTGTGTGATGGTGTACAATGAGATCACTGGACACACCTACAAGTGAGATTCATCCCCTGTCCTTAGTCTCATCAGAAAAAGTTGGTTGAGTGGTTAGAGCGCAAGAAAAAGTTGACTGTGCAACAATGTGTTTGTGGAAAGTAGCTGTGATAATGCATTTACGATACATTGACATCTTAATGTCTTGCCTGTCAAACACTGGATGTCCTAGCTTCCTTGAACGCTCCCCTGTGAATATTTTTCAAAGTAAATGTTTACAGTTACTTTATGTCATGACAATAACATAGCAAAATAAACCAGCTGTTGCTGGTAGATGGGGAAATAAATCTAGAGAAGAATTGTATGTAAAACATGTCAAACCAACAATATGGTTATTGAAGTTACTTAGAAAAATGAGCAATCACCACACTGTGTTAGCTGATGATAAGAACAGACCTGTCCTTGTACAATAAGTCACGTTTTTTTTTCATGTGGCGTACAATGAAACTCTTTCTTTCCTGTCAGGTTCCCATGTGGCCGATGGCTGGGGAAAGGCGTGGGCGATGGCAGTTTGGAGCGAGTTCTCATTGGACAGCTGGTGTTACCTGGTGGAGAGGAGGATGCTCGGAGGTGCACAGGGACACCTCCGGAGCTGGCCTCTCCCTCTCAGAGCATGCGGACAGTATTGGGATCGCTTGGCAACCGTAGTAGTGCGTACTGACAAAGAACACATTCTTTAACATAATAGCTGTGACCTACTTGTTATTGAGCTTTATAGTAATAACAGATTCAGCTGCGGTATCACCTTTCTGTCTGTGTTTTTCTTCCATTATGTTTCTCATCCTCATGTTTCTATTTATAACTATTCTCCCTGTGGCTTTTTTTAATCTCTTGTCAGGAGTGCTGTCTGTTGAAGTACACGAAGACATGAGGGAGGCGGCAAATAACCTTGTTAAACACTTCCACAAACTTGAACAAGAGGTATGTGACTGTAATACTGTGTGTGTCCCCTCGATGGCGCTCCTACATTCATTTAATCTGTTGGCTCACACTGTCCTTTTTAATACAGGATCAGCAGAAATAAAAACTGAAACTTTTATGTAATGTCGCAAAGTTTAAAGTGAAAGTAATGATCACTGACAGACTCAGCTAAAATGGGGAGAAAACGGTTAATATAAAAGAACATCTCTGCAGCGATGTGGTGGACCTGTCAGCCCTCACTGCAAATGTATTTTTAAAAATCTACAGGATGGTTCATTACCCAGACTGGGCCTCATTTGGGCCTTTTTGTGTATCACTTCAGCCTCTCTCATCTCAACCCCAAGTTAAAAGCACTGCAGACACTTTACTTTATTTGTAATGGACCTCCGGTTCAGTTTGTAATCATAATTTTTCTAGCAGGCCAGATAGTGCTCAGGACAATACCTCTGCGCAAGCGTCAGTGTAGAATTCTCTGTGTGTTTATCTTCTGTTAGTACAGCAAATAACAGGGGAACCTTTTTAAATCCAAAAAATAAACAAATTGTTCTCTGCTGTGGACAAAAAATTTTGGAAAATTGCAGCACTTTCTGTCTCATGTGAGGATTTACTAAAGCTGAAAGATGAGCCTTTTGTTCAAAATATCTACATTAACTCTGGTCCCATTTTTCTCTTCGCAGAGGGGAAACTTGACAGTCTTGCTATGTGGTGAAGGAGGCCTGGTGCTTTCTTTGGAGAAATTCCTCCTCCATGGGTTTAAATCCAACCGTCTTTTCCAGAGGAATGTGTTTGTTTGGGACTTCGTGGGTAAGTACTGTGTATATGTGTGAAAGCTGGTTAAAGTGATGTTTAATTTCTTACTGTCTCCATCTAGTGGCGGGGAAATTAATTTGACCTATCAAATTACATGCAACTAAGCATGATAGATGTTTGCTTTTGTAACTGTATTCTAATAATTTGTTAGCTAAAACTATCACCAACTCTTTCCCACAGAGAAGGCAGTGGTTTCCATGGAGACAGATGATCAGATGGGTGACCTGCATGGATCAACACTGACAAAGGGTCCACCCTGCGACTCATTGTGCCATTATGTCAATGCAATCAATGCCTCACCCCGAAACATTGGAAAAGAGGGCAAGTTCCAGCTGTTCGTCTGCCTGGGAATCAGGTGAGTGGTCTGAATTTGAAAAATAAGTTTTAAAAAGTCAGACAGAGAACAACTCAGCAAAAAAACTGAAGATTTTATATTTAAACCTGAAAAGAGTCAGAAAATGATTTAAAGCATCCTGGTTGATGCATTGTTTTGGGCAAAGGTCAGTTTCCTTCCTTAGACTCTGAGGAAGTAGCCTGCAGCATGACGGCACTCAGAGATTGTCTCGCACTAACCCCCTTACGTAACATATAGTTTGGGAAGTAACATTTCAGCCTTTGTTTTGTAGTAGCTGAGCATTGATCATGCAGAACAAACTTCAAAGAGGCTTTGATCAGTTGTGGCTGTTGCATTTTTTTTTCATAGCCAAATCAATTTTCAAGCCAAGCTGTTTTAAAGGGGAAAGTAGTGAGAGATGATTCTGTTTTTAAATCGGCTAACTCCCCATACAGGCTTTAAATGTTATGAACTAAATTACGCATGTGTAGTTTAGGACCATCATTAACCTGTCGTCTTATCAGGGACCGGCTTCTGTCTCAGTGGCTCCCCCTGCTGGCGGACTGTTCCCTGACAGCGCGGACTTATGAGGAAGGCGCTCTGCTGCGGGACCGTGCTGCTGTCCACTCCCTCTCCCGCATCCTACACACACTAAATGAGTTCACCATCACACTGGAAACAGCGCTGGTCAAAGGGGTTGACCTCTGACCCTGATGGATAAGCACTGTAGTATATTGGCCCCTGTACGTAACCTACTGCAGGAATGCTGATGGGTTAAAATATACATCTTTCCATGTGCTGGGAAAAGAAAATTGTGACTTTATGATGAAATGGACAGAGGACCTGATGAAATGGCTGGCAACTCAAGCTGCAAACATATTGCCTTGTTAACTGATGTAAATGTCTTACACACTGTATTTGCTTCAGGAAATAGTCTGATTTTCCTATGCTTGTTTACACTGTGAAATTCTGTTTCCTCAAGGAGAAATGGAGTCATTCATAATCTCACATTGACAGTACATATCTTCACAGCTCACACCATTTACTGTACCTGAACCCTAAGACAACTATAACTCTCCTCCTCCTGCTGTATTGCTTGCACTTGAATTTTAAACTAAGCACATGCATGGCCAAATCTGTTTATGTCTCAGTGTGTTGTGATCTGAAATATCAGGACCCAGGCCTTACTATATCAACATTTTCTTGACTTTAATTCATTGGATATCTTAGTAAATATACTATGAAACAATGTTCTCAGTCTATATTATAATTAATCTGTTATCTTATTATGCTCTTGTTATACTGTGTAACGTCTGGCCTGTTTCTCATTGTTAAATTCAGTTTGGGGTCACATGCTGAACAGAGTTGTGCTCATGAAATCCTCGGTGGGTGAAACACTGAAACCAAATTGGTGTACCCGTTGTGTCAGTTCAAATAGTCTTTGTCACTTTGTCAGAAAGCTTTTTCTTTCCTCCTTTTACATTGTAAATATTTTGCTTCTTTAGATCTTTGATAGACTTGTGCCCATTTGTTATTATGGTGTAATGAATTTGTGGCCTATTTTCTGTATAAAGGCATCCTGTTTGAGTCTGTATAAAACAATAGATTCCACTATGGGCACACTTTACTGATTAAGTGGATAAATAGTCATGCTGTTTGTTTCTAAACCGGTCTATTGTCTTTGCAAAGTTGAGACAATAATTAGAGCACAGGTTCTTAAAACTGCTAGGTATTATGTTGATGTTGCATTTGATTTAACAGTTGAAGAATTATGAAAATGCTGTCTCCTGCACTGTCCTGCAAGCACTACGTAACCCCTCAATGACCAAGCCTCTATTATCATTTAAATACAGATTAGAGAAAGCAATAATGACTTGTTATTTATGAAATGTGTTGTCAAAGATTAAAGTTAATATTGACATAACTGACGTCTTGGTATTGTTTTTTTGGGATATTTACCTAAAATATGTGATCTGTCTGAAAAAACGATCATAGTAACAAATTCTGTTTCAAAATTAAATCTAATTTCATGTGATTTTTAAAAAAAAAAAAAGGAATTTGATCTTGTTTTGCAGTGCACACTAACAGAGGCCCCATAGAGCAAGTAAAGTCTGTTTTATTTGCATAACCCAATATCTCAAATTACAGATTTGCCTCAGGATGCTGTATAATCTGTACAGCAATACGACATCCTCTGTCCTTAGACTCCCGATTCGAACAAGGAAAAACTCCCTAACAAAAAACCCCCCAAACAAACAACCTTGTTGTAGAAAAATGGAAGAAACCTCAGTAAAAATCAGTCTGAGGGTGCTGGCATTGTTGTAGTGGTTTTGGTGTAGCAGCTATTACATGTGAAAACACCCTCCTACACAGGACAAGCCAGTATGAGTGCATGTACAGTGTAAAGTGATCAAATTCAGTAAACGTGGAGTAAAATCCACCTAAATGAAGAGAGTGATTTTGTGTGACAGAGAGACAAACTTTAAGGTTGCTTGATTACAACATTGTCCTTGCCTGTATAGCACTGTGACGGAGAGAGAAATGAGTATTTGAACGGTTTTAAAACTCTAGTTGAGAGCTAGATCTGTTTATTTTGACCACTATCTACAATTTAAGGGCACATTATAGCCATGTAGAATTCACAAGATGATTTTCCACATTTTGCTAGTGATAACAACATGCACAGCAGTAACATGACTGATGTGCTAATTGTATGCAAAAAAGCAAAAAAACAGTGATTGTGTGCCCTGAGATCACCACTGGGTGGAGACTATGTTTCTCCTACCTTTCATTTACAACTAATCTGGTCTGTTGTCACGCAATTGAGATCAACAAAGCGCGTCTCCCTGCTAGACGCCGAGCCCCCTAAAAACCGTCGGCCTCCAGCCTCGCCATCTGGCGCTCTGTAGTAAAACGACAGGCTCCGCCCCTCTGCTTACATTCTCCAATGTGCCATGGCAACTGGGGCCGAGCCCCCTGTTCCCGCGCAATGTTTCCGTCCTTATAAGGCCAGCAGAGCGCAGACGCACGGGGACGTCATACGTCGTATATGTAAATGTCTTGATTGAAGAAAAAGAAAAAAGCCTTCTGCTCTACTCCGAAATGGAGGTGTGGATACAGAGCATGCGCACTGTGTACACAACTATCCAGTCCCGTCCATAAGCGCAGACATCAACAAGAGAAGAGCGGGTTACCGATGCGGGCTGATTTTGATAATAGTCACATCATAACGACGCCGCACACGAACTATTACTTTGTATCAACTTCACGCAACTTGCAACAAGGTAACTAATGCAGTCGGTTTCTGTTTGTTTTGTGAAGTCTTTGCAGCTTTGAGGGAGGTTCGGAGTCTACGCTGTTTTCAGACGTGTAATTTAAAACAAGCTCCGATTTGTCTTTGAACAATTGCTCTTATTTTAGGCCTGCGTTAAGACCAACTGGGTGGTCCGGTTGGTGTGTAGGTTACCTTTATGAACAGTTAAAGTGACCGGGCAAAGAGGGGGAATGCAAGACAAACCCCAAGATGTGTTAAATAGTGTCATAGTGGGCTTCATGTGGAAGCACGGTGAGCATGTAATGGCTGTTGTTGTTGTTGGCTGGTGCGTCTGGCTGTTGGAGGAAAGCACTCCTTTAATCGCTCCCGAAATTTGACTGAAGTCGGTTTTTGTGGTCGCTACTGTCGGAAACATACTCTTCTAAAAAGCATGGTTACGTCCACGTTGTGGTTGTATAGCAGCTGCAGTGTACTGCACATCTGCGCCTGCTAAATAAGCCAAGTTGAGCCTCTCACGCCCACCCGGACGAGAGATGCGTCTCAGCACGCGGGCGCTGCTGTCAACAAAACAGCCACCGCAAACACCAACTATTTATGAAGGCTTTGTGAATCTCAAACTGGATGAACAATGTTGTTTAGTGTGAGAAAACAGTATAGGAACACCGACTTAAAGGAAGCCGTCGCTTTGAACTTCGTACACATGCAGTTGTAGGTGGACTGTTGCAGTGACGCGGCTACGGAATAACAAAGAGTAAAGATCAAATTACACGATTATTTGAGAACACCTTTCCCTAAACAATGAACGGGGGATGTTTTGCTTTTGAAATCTCTTCGCCGTAGTTTATCTCACTACTTAAAGTTAAGGTAGATAAGGAAAGTCGGGCATCGTCGAGCAGAGGACGGCCGTCATAAAATGGGTGCGCATGAAGCAGGTCGTGTGGCATGCCATGCTTTCTCGCCGGAGTGGGCGGTGAAATTGACGACTTGCACTTTTCTCTCGATAAAAACAAGTGCATTTCGCGGTGTCTTATTTTATTTTTAAAATGTGATATGTTCTTTGAACAGGTCCGTACTGCTTTCGGGATATTTTTTACACTTTGCGTTTATTAAAACAGTTTTAATGGAAAATCGCATCACACCCCCTTCTCCACACTGCCTCCGCCTTTGAAGTGTGTTGCCATGTTGAGTTGCGTCACGTACTGTATTCTGCTGCAGAGATCGTCTGCAGTGGACAGATGAGGCACTCCAGGCTGGATGTGGAGCTCTTCATATCACATTTTATAGACACTGATTGTTTTTATATTGTAATAGTAAATTGGAAGAGAAAAAAACACACTGCTGCTATTTTATCTATTTAATTATCTGTTCTGCTATTCTTTTATCCATTTTGTATTATTATTCAATTATTTGTTGTAATATTGTCCGTGTTATGGGTTCTTTTGGCCTATTAAATATTTGATCTCAGTGAGGCTCCTCACGGTTTAAATAAAGTTGTATGTAAATTAGACCTCTACCTTATAGTCTTACGTCAGTGGCTTTATTTGCAAGTTGCGTAACTTTCTGCAACAATGAAGCATACAGGCTACACGGAGATCTTTACAACTTTGTTCATTGTTACAGTGTGCTCGACAGAATTTGCTGTGTATTATTGTTTTGTTTTACAGACTTAATGACATAATACACAAGAAGCTATGTTAAGAAATAGTAATGTCCCACATAGTTTTACATTAAAAAAAAATACAATGTCGGATTTCTTACTTCTAAAAATGAGTTCGAGTGTTTTGCTTTATCCAATCTATTGTACTGAATATCAACCGGACAACTTATTGTGTCATTTTTTATACTTCAACGGATATCTTCATACATAAGTAGATAGTTTTGTGTCTGTTATAAATTCCCCTTCACATTTGCCAACTTTAAATGTCATCTGATAAAACAATCAGAGTGAGTGGTCTAACAGTTTTCCTGCTCTGTGTCTGCTCTCTGTGGCACCGCACTGTCAGAAGACCCTGAGGAACGATGGCAAATGAAAAAAAAAACAGTCTGGGGGGCGCGGCTCGCAGTTTTGCCGCAGTTCAGGTCTACATGTGCTGTGGAGATTAAATTTCTCCCTAGCAACATAAATCATAATTCCTCTGCACACATCGGCGTGCTTATTGCATTTCGAGTGAATAATCCCAGAGCCATTTATATTTTTATGCATTTCTCTGGCAACACTAGTTTATATTTCGTAGTTTGTTTCAACCACTACAAATAACCTAATATCCTATGCAGCCTGGAGGCTGGGACGAATTGCGTGCTCATATTTTGAGTTGCCAAAATGAAGCGTGCATCCTGTGAGCTCAGCATGCTGACATGATCTGTCTGACACGCTGTCTGACTGCTGACCTACTTCCTCCATTTGGGCCAGAGCGGAGAGATGCTCCAACAAAAATCGCTTTCTCTGGGTGTTTTTACCGCTCTGATCGTTGTAAAGCATTTACAACGTTTGGCTAATGTGAAATTGTTCAATAAAATATCACCTCTCATATGAACCAGAAATCCAGAGCCGCAGCGAGGTACTGCAGTTAACAATGGTGCACACTGATTAGCGCCTGAGTTGTTCACATGTGAATTATGTTTTGCACGCAGATGTTTGGCTTTCATAAGCCGAAAATGTACAGGAGTTTGGACGGCTGCTGCATCTGCCGCGCAAAGTCGTCAAGCTCTCGTTTCACAGACAGCAAGCGGTATGAGAAAGACTTCAGGAGCTGTTTCGGGTAAGAGATACAGCTGGACACGTGGGGTTTGGTGAGAGATCCACCTGTAATGTGTATTATGGATATCAAATATTTTCTCTTTCTCACAAACTGTAATTGTTTTGCAGATTGAGTGAAACACGATCTGGAGAAATCTGCAATGCTTGTGTGCTCCTGGTGAAGCGGTGGAAAAAACTACCTGTGGGAACCAAGAAGAACTGGAATCATGTGAGTCTGGGCCACAGTAATGGTATTGTTACTGAGATATCTGATTTAAAGATGTGAAAAATAATTTAACGTGGTAATGTCTCTCCGTCTATAATCCTTTCCTTCATCCTTTTCCTCATGTAGGTGGTCGATGCCAGAGGTGGTCCCAGCCTAAAGATAACTTCCAGGCCGAAGAAGATAAAGTCCATCTCGAAGAAAGCACGTCCAAGTCAAATCAGCAGGCTGCAGAAAGAGCTGAAAAGAAACAGTGGGTGTTTTGGCATTTTATTTGTAACTTTAATGTCACTCAGACTTGTTTGAAGGAGTAGTCTTTTTTTGTCACACACATTCCTTACACAAGACCCCTCAAAGTCACAACGCATTCAGCATCTAACCTCCACCTTTCATGCTGTGTTCTGCTCACCAGATTCAGATGCCCACAGCACTACCTCCAGTGCGTCTCCCGCCCAGTCTCCCAGCTACAGCAACCTGTCAGACGATGGCTCAGACACGGAGCTCAGTCCCGGGTCCAGCCGCTCTCCTGTTTTCTCCTTCCTGGACCTCACCTACTGGAAGAGGTAAGTCAGACAGTGAAGCACAGACTCTGTCATAAATCAAGAACAATCCTTTAAAGGTGCCAGCATTGTTTCTGAACCTATATTACAACATCACATCCAAAATTAAAGAGACATAAACATTAATATTAATGCAATTCCAGATGCTCAAAATGTAAAGACAAGAAGGTCATGTGCATTAAATTTTGTGAACGTTCGTTGCAAAAGCTTGAAAAATCTTCCATCCATCTTTATGCTCTTGGTAATAACAATGAATACATATTTTAGTTATATTTAAACCATTCGTATACTGAACATTGTGTAAAATGTTGTCAATCAGCAGCTTTTGTGCAAAATAATCTGAAGAAAACTGACATAATATTGTTGAAATTGCTCTAATTTTAGTTATAATATATATTATTTGCTGGTTTGGTCCACTTGAGATCAAATTTGGCTGCAAGTGGCTCTTGATCTGAAATGAGTTTGACACCCCTGGTTTAGAGTATATAGAGGCTTAGAATATGATAGAAGTATGTGACAGCAAATTCCCATGCTCAATTATCACTAGCAAGTTGTTGCAGCAATTTTTGGGGTTGAAACCATTTGTTACACAGATTTGGTGCAAAATGTAACAATTTTTGACCTTTGATGAATTTATAAAACTGGTTACCACATTCAGACAGAGACATTGAGGAACATCATAGCAAAGTTCATGCTTTGATATGAATCAAAATCTTTTGACATAGTATTGCATAAGTATTGCATTTTGGCCTTTGCATGGTGAGCACTCTTCTCGAAATTGCTCAGAAACCCCCCCATTGTCAATTTATCTGGAAAACACGTACATCCTCAGAATGCCCTGGTTCTGTAGTTTGTGGTTGTAAAGTTTCATGAGGCTGTAATTATCATAGAAGTCACAATAGGAAATAGGTTATAGAGTGAGGTGAAATGAAAAAAAAGTCTTACTACAATGAATTGGCTACTGTGGGGAATAACATTAACACACATTAATAGAGTTGGGCTCATTGAATCCACAAAAGTCTCAGCTTTCTATTCATCTTCAATTCATGCAATTCCAGGACTGTTTAGTGACCCCCTATGCAGAACTATAAAAATAAAAACCTCCTCCTCACTACAAAGCCCTCCACCATCTAGCCCCTTCTGCGACCTCCTCCAGGATTACAGCCCCTCCCGCACCCTCCTCTCAACCTCTGCTGGTCTATTAACCATCCTCACATCACGCCTCAGCACCATGGGTGCCCGAGCCTTCAGCTGCTCGGCACCCAGACTATGGAACTCTCTCCCCCCACACATTAGACAGTCAGACTCCATCACAACATTCAAATTCAAACTCAAAACACACCTGTTCAAACTGGCATATTCACTCTGACACTGTGCACTACACTAGTTTTTAGGTTTTTAGGTTGATGTCTGGTTTTAATAAGGTTTGTTGTTTTAATTCTCTGTAAGGTGACCTTGGGTGACTTGAAAGGCGCCATCAAATAAATTGTATTATTATTATTATTATTATTATTATCATTATTATTGTTATTATTATTAAATACACAATTTTTAGAATTGGCGAAAATGAAACATTTATACTATATGCAAAAAACTGCATGAGATTAGCATAAAAGGGAGACTCATGGGTACCCATAGAACCCATTTTCATTCAGATATCTTGTTTTTACCTTGCCAAAAGTTAGCCTCACCTATTATTATTATTATTATTATTATTATTATTATTATTATTATTCTTATTATTATCATCATCATTATTATTAGCTTATTTAGCTCCCCATCCAACATGCTTGGTACCTATGGATTGCATTTGGTCATCACTGTAGCTCCACCACTATAGCATCTGAAACACAGTGATGTCAGCCGAGGACACTTGCGTCCTTGGGGAGTGGAAGAAGTTAAAAGAACAGTTTTTTCTGTTTTTCCGCTGTTGCTTTTTAAAGTAAACAATAGTTTGTGAAATTCAATGGTTTTCATTCATAATAAAAACTTTTGTGTTTTTATGTAAAATGCTTGTAGAGAATTGAAACTTGAGATGTGCAATCTATTATATCAAACATCATGTAATTTGTACTTGTATGAGTTAAACAATTCAATTTCAGGCACTTTTAACACCTGCTAAAGGTCTGTGACAGAAAACCTTTAACAAACATGACCGCTCACAGTGTGGTAGTGCCCAATCTACAACTACAACATGCACGACATCATTTTCTTACACACCTTTAACCCGTGTGTGCATTAGACGATATTCATTTTGACACTGAATGTTTGTCACAGATACGCTATCATTGCATCGTAATGTAGAGGAAGCCTGTAAAACACATGCAGGCCATTCATCTGCTGTTACTCCATAATATGCCTGAATGAATACAACGTGTAACCGATAAATTAACGTGTCATGTTTTTTCTAGGCAAAAAGTGTGCTGTGGAATAATCTACAAGGGGCGCTTTGGGGAGGTGCTCATCGACCCTCATTTGTTCAAACCGTGCTGCCGCAACAAACAGCGGCAGCAGCAGCAGCAGCAGCACGAGGAAGAAGAAGATGAGGAGGAGGAAGACGAGGAGGAAGAGGTGGAGGTTGAGGAGGGTCAGGTGAGCGTGGAAGTCAGCAGGATGGATTCCTTGACCGAAGAGGAAGTGAAGGAGGCACCGACCTGTGTGCAAAATGCAGAGCCTGCTCAGCTATGCGTTACCGTGACAACACCTTCAGGCAGGAGCGGGGTGGTGGCAGAAGAAGGGTGGTAAAGTCACCTCTCCCCCTGCACACATCTGTGAATAAATCTCGGGGTGCCGTTTTTTTTTCTTGAGCACTTACAGAAAGAAGTTGCCTCAGACGGCCTTCAATCATAAAGCAGCTGCGAATCCTTTGGTCTTCTCCGTTTATAATGTTGGAGGTTTGTTTAGTATGTTGAAACGGTAACTTATGGACTGTTGTGTTTCCACTTTGTCTCTTTTTTTATATTTAATATTCTTACCATCCTAATGATGGACCATCATTTGTAGTGTTTTTGATATACTTTAGGTAAAATGCTGGAGCTCTAGTTTGCTGGTACATAACAGATTTTATTCCAAAAGGCAATAGATCCACTTGTTACAGAAAAAGGTGCTACTTGAAACTCATTACTCAACATTTCAAAAAGTATAGCCGAACCCATTCTCTCATATATCTGGAAATATTGTAAGCATACATGTCAAGTTGACTAATATCACAGGATTAGTTTCGCTTTCTTTTGTTGAGAGTAGTTATCTCTTTTTTTGAAATGGTGGTTATGTTGTTTTGGAATGAATGACACTTTATATTGACAGAGCACAGATCTGTACAGTAGCCCTTGTGTTTGTGTCTGTTCACATCGACATCCACTCCTATCAGAGAGTTTGTGTTTGTAGACTGGATTAGTGTCTCTGTGTGCAAATATGTGGGTCCCATTTAGATAACGCCTATTCACAGCTTCAACAGCAAATACACCAGCCTTAATTATGTGTTACAGATAGTGCTAGTGTTAATTCTGGATTGGTATTAAGGAACAAAAAGGGACAGTTGCTATATTTATCGTGGCCTCAGCAACACATAGTGCATTTTTGCATGAATGGCAAGCTCACTCATCCAAAAGACCTAATGATCTGATGCATGAGTATACTAAATTGCATGGCCTTATATAAACTGTAAATCTTACTTTTATTTTTTTGGATCCATTTCTCTGAAGTTTTAACTTATTTTTATATGTAAAAAAAAAAAAAAAAAGAAAACGGAAAAATAGAAGTGTCTTTGCATAATAATACAACACAATATGACAGCAAAACACACAATCGGTTTATAGTCATTCAGCAATATCAATATCAGTAATTTCTGTCATTCCCGGGTCAGTATATGGTAAAAAAACTTTATACGAGTTGAAATTCTATGCCATTGCCTCTTATATACCACAAATGTGTTGTGATATATAGCCTAATATTACTTTATTTATCAAGTGAAAGCCAAAGCACATTGAAATTCACCCAATGTCAAATCAATGCAGGTTTTCTATGGACACTTGTGCTTGTCCGAGGTCATTTGTATGTATGTTTAAGGTATTCTAAAAGAACACTATTATGAAATTTCATATATGTGATGATGTGATGTAGTAGTTGGCAGCAGTGGGGGTGTTATGTATATAAGGGGTTGGGTGAGCCATACGGTTCTTATATGGGTTTCATTATTTATTTATTTCATATTTATTTGTATCACTGCATCCCCTCGCTTAGAATTGTAATACTACTCTTTTCATTTTAAGCTTATATGTAGTATGGTTTTTGTACATCAGAAATCAAATGTAATTCTTACGCAAGCTTCATTTAATGCTGCGTTGAATTACCGGTTGTCAATATTTGTGAAGTGTTAAGTATTTATTTACTCATCATTTGAGTTGTGTGTAACCTAACTTATTTTCTACCATCACTTTGGATCTGTATCATGTAGAACTGAAACGACTGATAGATTGCAACCAAACTGTACTTTTCCTCTTTTAGCCTGTAGCTTAAAAATGTTACAGAATAGTAGGATACTTAACTCTAGACTTGCATGTACTGTTGCTATGCATTTACTTCGCTTACAAGTTAGATAAAGCGGTTTTGTATTTTTTATACATCATGTACTTTTTTTACTTGTCCCTCAATAAAAGTAATTTTGTGAGTTTTCTGGATGCATGGAGTTTCTTTTTTTTTCTAGAATTACTTACAAAAGGTGCAAAACTGCCGCACACATTTTCCATTCATCTTGTAGGCTCTTTTTATTTTACAGATATGTTGTGTTTACCTCAGTATTAGCCTGTCCATTATCAATCCAGCATATAAAAAAATACTGTTAATTTCAAGTGTTTTTTTGACGCTATAAAACTTGTCTGCCTCCTTAGTTACATATTCATACATCAAAGTTGAAAGACTGTTTTTGTTAGATGTATGTAATGCTATTTTCAGTTACCTATAATGACACATGCATGACACATGTATAATTTTTATTCTACTTATAAATAATATGCTTTTTCATTTTGTTTGTATTTGTTCTTATGATCTTTATTCCCGAGTGCTTATGCTTTTGAAGCACCTTTGCTCCGTTTTCTTGTCATAATATATAATTATGACGTGTTCTCCGCACTGTCTTAAATAAAGAAGAAGAAAAAGACGAGCACCGGAAACGACGATCCTGTGACCGGAAGTAGGAAAACAGGGTAGTGCTTTGTTTTTGTTTTACAGCCATCTGTCAAATGCTTCTTTCGGCTGCAGATGTAGTTTAAAATCTGTTATTAAAACAGCGAGAGGTCAACACAAACAACTACGGTGCAACCTGAGGTAGGTTGTGTAATTTTGTAGCTTCGATGTGTGTTTTAGCTTACACGCTAAATCGATAATGGTTCGCCCTGGTCAGACTGGACTGATTAAGTCATTTATCTCAAAATATAACAGCTTAAAATATAAGATAGCCACCAGAAGATAATACGTTCATTAATATTATTGAATCTGACTGAATGACAGTCCATTAGGCTCACTATCAAGCTTACTTTGTGGGTTCAGTGTTCCAGTCTTTTCTGCTCAAGAGCGTCTTTCTCAGTCAAGGTTTGTATTTGCAGTGTTCCCCTCTTGATCTTCATCATGGTGGAACCCACAGCCTCTGGCGTGTTCTGCAACAGGATGCTGAGTATGGTCAACTGTGAGGATGTCAACGCCATCATCCAGGCTCAGAGACACATGTGAGTGTGATTGGCCTTTTTTGCTCATCATACTACTAAACATGAAGTGGGTCCTCTGTTAGGTCAGGTCAATTAACCTGCAGTATGAGTGATGTTGACACACTGCCTTGTTCTTTGTAGACAGAACGCTGTTCATGCTTTGCTCTAATATTATTACAACAGGCTTGACCGCTTTGAGAAAACCAACGAAATGCTGATCAACTTTAACGGGCTGTCAAACGTGCGACTGCAGCAAATGAACGAGCGCTTCCTGCTCCACACCCGCACCCTTGTGGAGATGAAGAAAGATCTGGACAGCATCTTCAGAAGGATCAGGTAAGGCTGACCTCCTTAGTGCAACCTAAGTACCTAACATGTACATGCTCTGATCACTGGTCTCTGCCTGCAGGACGCTAAAAGGGAAGGTTGCTAAGCAGTATCCTGAAGCTTTCAGCAGTGAGTTTCTTTTCCTTCACCATTTTATTATCACAATCAGCTCAATTTGCCTAAATATCATGCTTTAAACTTTCTTTTTGCAGATATCCACGAGTCAGCCATGCTGGAGGATGACGACGATGAGTTTGACCCAGTTGCCCCCAGTGTTGCTACAACAATCACAGCGGCCACCTCAGAGCAGAGCACAGAGTCCTGTGACACTAGTCCAGATGTGATCTCACCCACCATGAGCAGATGCTCCGAAGATCTCTCTCAAGAGCCGTCTGACACGCCCACTTCTGACGTCCCATTGTCAGCCGTCCTACAGGATGAGGGCCCTGACTCTGTGCCTGCGGAATAGACATTTTGTGGATGGATTTCAGTCTCTTAACTGGTTCCAACAATAACTAGTTACTAATGTCAGCTTGAGGGCGTGTTGCATTATCACATCGGTGTTGTCCTCTACAATGTTTACTGACAACACAGACTCTGGAGATGGCTATGAACTGGCTTTGAGGACGCTGGATGTTTGTTTGAATGCTTACTTGTCCTTTTCCTGCACAGCACTAAAATAATGCAGACCATACTTGAAGTTGTTTTAAAGTAGGGCAAAGCGCTCACTTATTATGTGATTATATGCATATTTAATTTTTGGAAAGTTAAAGAGATGACTGAAGGAAGTTTTCTCTCATATTTTCCCTCACGATTTATGCTACTTGAAAGAGAGTAAGTAGTGTTTTCAACCTGAGTAAAAGTAACTTGGATGTTCAAGTAGTAACTAGGATAATGATAATGGAGCATTGTTACTCTATGAACCCTTGTTATTAATGTTTTCAGCAGCATTTAATACAACATGTTACTGATTCTTGAAGGGTGTATCAGTCTCTACTTACCTGCTTATCACAGAGAGGCCTGAGATTAGGTGCAGTGTCAGCGATCAGTCAGTCAGGGTCAGTGATGGGTGTCCGAGGAGCTGTCAGAGATTCAGCAGACTGTTCATGGACACGGTAGCAGAGCAGACACTGGAAATCAGGTTGTGTGAGTGGAGGACAAAGCCATTCTGCTCCCTTTAAAGATGCAGTGTTTGTTTAAAAGGGGAAATCCAGCCGTAACACACACTTCACACAAGTTATATTTGAAATATATTACATGTGAATTTTAATATTTTCCTCCTTAAGATGAAAAGCAAAGAAAAATACTGAAGCTGCTCCATAAAAAGCAAATATTCAAGCAACTCATGAGTGGGGATAAAATATGGTTATGAATACATTTTGCTGGTCACAGCTGACAACCTTACATTCAAATAAAACTGGTTTGTGTGGAACATCCAAACCAAAAAAACTGATTAGCCCAATGAGTCCCACTATTTCAGTGTCAATGAATCGACAACAGAAATCGTCACCTGTTAATATTATCCACTCATATCTCTTTAACACTCTGCTTCTAAGTATGAGGGGACAGATATGTTTGTGTTTGTTTTGTCTATACTTTCCAAAGTCAAGAGAATAATATTTTCCCTGTAAGTCAAAATGAATGTAAGAATTGTGACTGCATCTTGATTTAATGTTATATAGTATATGACCAGAGGTGTCTTTTACACACTGTGTCCTAGATAGATTCAAGTCAGGGTTACCAACTGGGGGAAGCGGGCATCTGTTTCAGGGCTGTTGTGATCTGCTAGATGTCAATAGACAGGCTAAGGGCCTTGGAGTAATCTCAGGTCCTCTATTATCTGATCTTGATGCAGTGTGTAGGGGAAAGTCTAAAAAAGGTAGTTGCAAGATATTATTTCAAGTGATACTGTGTTTACATAGTGTGCATTCCAAAATTAATTTGTATTTATTCAGATTACAGCACAGCATATATGACAGGATGACCAAACTGCTCTGGCAGAGACTCAGGGGCTGTAGTCAGGGACTTTGTGTGAAGTGATTTTTCATTGATATTATGCGATATGGGCTCTGAATCTGAAACACTTTACTACACTTTAAGGTGTCTATACCCAGGGGGCTATCATCTCAACATGTCCGTGATGGCATGAAATATTCCAGCATAAGGATACTGTAGGTAATGCACAGACAAGGACATGAACAGAGGGGTTAATAGAGTCACACACCTATCCCAAGGTTTGCTGTGTGTCAGCTTATCTAAGCCCCATCTATAAGGCAGGGCCTCGTAATCAGAAAGGGGCCACTTCTATTTATAACCAAATACATTTGCAAAGAATCATATTAGTGTAGTGATATTAACTGACAGACAAGACAACCTGGGAGCTTTGGCAGCTTCCCAGTTAGTTATCCAATCTTGGCTCAAACCCTAACCCTAAACTGTTCATACATGATAGCACATACACGACAAAATAGCTTTGAATTTCACCCTTTTAGACATTTCTTAAAACAATAAAATTCAGGTTTGTAAATTGTAGTGAACAGCTTCAGTCGCCGTCAGAGGGCGCTGAGTCCAAATGCGTGCAGTTTTCTTTCAGACAAGGGGTCAAAAAGACAAAGAAGCTAGTCCAACCAACAACACACTTACCGGATACTTTCTTTATATTTAACGTCGAAAAAAGCCCTTTAATCGTGGACTGAGCCGATGCTACACTAATATTTCCTGTTTTATGGTTTTAGCCGGCTAGCTGTTGCTAAGGGTCGACGGTTAGCTCGGCTGTTGTCATGGTTGACGTCAGCACAGAACAGCAGCCGAAAAAGACTTCAACATAAATAAATAACGCTGACCAACAGAGTTACTCTTTATGAGGCTAGGAGTACATCACTGCTGCTCCTAAAATGAAGAGACTGACCAAGAAGAAGGCCCTGACTCTGGTGAAAGAGTTAGACGCTTTCCCAAAGGTTCCCGAGAGCTATGTAGAGTCTACAGCCAGCGGTGGGACAGGTAACTCACAGATACATCACAGCCAAATGTTGCTAGTTTAAGTTTAATACAAGCTCCTGCCCGAGGGACAGGGTTGGAAGGTTACTTTGGAAATGTAGCAGGTTACAGCTTACTAGTTGCCCTGTTTGAAATGCCATAGGTCATGTAACTATTTGAATTACTTAATCATTTTAATGTAACTGATTACATATGATTACTTTTCTAATTTCTTAACGAATGTTTTCAACTGTGAGGATAAATGTATCTATTTAGCCCACCTAAATCAATCAATATTATTATTGTTATTATTCTTATATAAAGATATTATTAGAAAAAAGTCAAACGTCTGGCATGGACTTAATTGGTACTATGACACTATTTAAGCCCATGTCTTGATATATTTACAAAATATTTAAAAAAAAACATTGTTTTCAAAGAATACTGCAGAGGGACTAGCATTAGGTTAACATATATTTTGCATAATGACTCTCTGACACTCTCTCCAGTGTCGCTGATAGCTTTCACTCTCATGGCCATCCTTGCCTTCCTGGAATTCTTTGTGTACAGAGACACATGGATGAAGTATGAGTATGAGGTGGACAAAGACTTCAGCAGGTAAGAGCTAAAGAAGTTGATTTTGTGTTTATAAACAGTGTCTTGGCTTAGCACACGTCTAAACTGCATCTGCTCTGCATTTACAGTAAACTGAGGATAAATGTCGACATCACAGTGGCCATGAGATGCCAATGTAAGTAGTAACATTGTATTTGTATGTTAGCCTTAATCAAACACAGCTTATGGGAAAGGTATGACTTTACCTTGTGGATAAATACAGATATAGGTGCAGATGTCCTGGATCTGGCAGAGACCATGGTTGCTTCTGATGGGCTAAAATATGAATCGGTGAGTATGTCCATCTTCAGTGTGCAATAGCAATTCATCGACTGCATAATAAAGATGTGAAACTTGTCAGTGGTGAAGTAGAAGTGTTAAATTCTTTTTACCTGACTTTAATATATTGCGTTATAATGGTAAAGGGTACTTTTGTTCTGTTTTTTAGGTCAACTTTGAGCTCTCTCCACAGCAAAGATTGTGGCACATGTAAGTTCAAGTTAAACTAGTTATACTTATTTATGTCAATCCCTAAAGGACTGTGGTGAGATTTTCAATCATTACATTCAGTAGGAAGTTATTTTTTTAATTGTCAACAGTACAGTTTATGGTCTCGATACAGTATTTACTCATCAGCAGTCCACTGGTGACACTGTTAAAACTCTAAAAGACACCACAAGGTAACTGCTTAATGGAGCCTTTTGTGGAGTTAAAGGGTAGCTTCACAGTTTTTCAAGTCTATTCTATGGCCTGTATGAACATTGACACATGCCTTTTCTTGCTATTCTTGCTTTTCCTGTTTATACTGACCTTTAAAGATCCCTTCATTATGCAATGTAATTGATGGGGGACAAAATCCACAGTTGTCCTTCCATGTAAACATTTATTTTAAGGTTTATTTAAAGCTAACATGAGGCATCAGCTGTCTAAATTCAAGTCAGTATCTTCAAAGTTGGGCTCTTGAGTACTTGACATGTTTTTCTTTTTTGTGACATTAATAATAGGCTCAGATTTGAAACACCCTATTATCCATTGTAATTAATTGTGTGTTATCCCAAGTGAGTCTTTGTTTTCCTAATTTGTCTTGACCCTCACTGTCACAGGACTCTTTTGCACATTCAGGAGCGTCTGAGAGTGGAACATGCCCTCCAGGATGTGCTCTTCAAGGCTGCATTAAAAGCAGCTCCTCCTGCTGAGCCTCAAAGGTATGGGAGCCTCAAGGTGACTTCTGCTCTGTTGGGGTGGTTGAATATGTGATAATAAAGCAGAGAGTGTGTGACCTTCCTTATATGTTGATGAAAACCATTTTAACATTTTATTCCCCTCCGCATTATGTTGCTCCTCTTCCCATAGCCAGGACAGTTCCACTCAGCTTAGTGCCTGCAGGATTCATGGACACCTATATGTTAACAAGGTGGCAGGAAATTTCCACATTACCGTGGGCAAGTATGTATCCACATGGCTTTAACACTCATGATAATGTGTTGATAATTTAGTAACTTTTTTTTGCATGTTCTCAGAACATACTGATAGTTTTAAAGTCTGTGTAAAGTAAGAATAAATATGTGTTCTGAGTTTGACATTCCACAGAAAAGTGTGTTGTGAACCACCCTGCCAAATTTGAATGATTAAAAAAATCGCCCAATATATGAAATTAAGCTTCAAAGTTGTGTAAAAATCAGCCTTTTTCTCTGCTACTAAACGCTGTGGGCGTGCCCCCTATCAAGTGTCACCTGTCAATCAAAGTCACCACCTCTACCAGAAACATTGACGCCAGAACCTTTTTATCTTACTATCTCTGAGAGCTTTCTGCTGCTAACTCAGCGGCTAGCTCGACGGCTAACTGTAGACTGTAGAAGTAGTGTGCGCTGAATGTATTTATACCTCTACAGCACATAACGCGGCGGTGATTTTCAGACCTGCCCACTAAATCCTGAACACAGAAATCTTGAAACACAGTTTGTGAAGCCTAGCTCCACAATTCAAATCTAAATGGTTTTTTACACCTTGTTTAGAAATACATTTCTGACCTATTTAATGTGTTTAGAAAAAAAATGTCTGAATTCACTTTACACAGTCTTTAAGTTTAGCCGTGTGTTGTTTTGCATCCTTCATTCTAATCCATTCATTTTTCATTCTTTTCCAGGTCTATCCCACATCCCAGAGGCCATGCCCATCTAGCAGCCTTAGTTAGCCATGACAGTGAGTTTATCTTTCTGACTATACCTTATTGACTGTACCTTCTGACTATTTACTTTATGTATGTCTGTATAACTAAAACCTACATAGAGTCAGCATTTGTTTTTTACGCTACAAATCATTGGAACAGATTGCCTGTGGAAATTTTTAAAGGGAAGCTCAAAACCCACCTGTTCAGCCTGGCTTTTGATTAAAAATGTTATAGTTTATAGCCTTTAATTTTATTCTATTGTGCTTGTTTTTGATGTTTTAAATTGTTTTATTTTATTAATTTGTTTTTTGTCTACTTCATTTTACACTTTCTTATTATTATCTTTCTATAGTTTTATCTCCTTATCAGTTTTATTTGTCTATTTCTTTAGTATTTTAGCCTCTTTCTTAACCTAGTTTTACTCCAGCTTTTATTAAAGGTCATCTTCTATTTTACATTTCTTTTGTCTTTTTAACCTAATTTACTTATTTATTAATTATTTCCACATATTTTATTTAAATGTTTTATTGTTGCTGTTATTTTTCCCTCTTTTTTAAATTTTGTCATTTGTTCTGTCACGTTATCAGCTTGGCAATCAAATAACTGTAAAGCACTTTGAACTACACTAGTCGGTATGAAAGGTGCTGTATAAATAAAGGTTGATTGATTGATTGATTGATTGATTGATTGATTATACTTTGGAAACAGGGTGATTGTATTCATGTGATGAATATTATTAGTTGTTCTGACTTGGTTTTGTGTTACAGGTTATAATTTTTCTCACCGGATCGATCACTTGTCCTTTGGAGAAGCGATCCCTGGAATTATCAGCCCACTAGATGGCACAGAGAAAATCTCACCTGATTGTATGTCTGTGTGGTCAAATAATCCAACTTTATCTTGATTCTGTTTCACATATAACCACATTTTCAGAAAATGATTTGTATATTAATTACTCTGTTTAATTCAGCTCTGTGGTAACAGACATTTTCAATTCTCTCCAGCTAACCACATGTTTCAGTACTTCATCACCATCGTGCCCACCAAACTGAACACTTACAAGGTCTCTGCAGAAACACATCAGTACTCCGTCACCGAGCGGGTAGGTTTGAATTTTGGACGAGTCTGTGTATTTGTTTAGCATGCTATGTTATGTATCACTATAGTAAAAATGTTTGAATTTTTGTCCCACAGGAGCGAGCGATAAACCATGCTGCTGGCAGCCATGGAGTCTCAGGGATCTTCATGAAATACGACATCAGCTCACTAATGGTGAAAGTCACCGAGCAACACATGCCTTTCTGGCAGTTTCTCGTCAGACTCTGTGGCATCATTGGAGGCATCTTCTCTACGACAGGTCCAGAGCTCACACATGCAAACTTACATAACATACATTAGTATTCAAATGACATCTAGTAATGTGTCTCAGCCAGTCCAACATGCATCTTTAAAGGACTTTTTAATGTTTTAACTCGTATTTGAGTTCAGCCCAACCACTCTTTACCAAAGTTTTTTAAAATTTGCTCTGAATTCTGGGCAGCCATTGGGTGCTGTTAATTAATTAATTTAACTTCAGTTCAAAAGCATCTTGAAGAGCTTTAAAATGTGTTAGATAAGATATCCATCACAGTGAACATTTCTGACACTTTCTGACATTATAGCTGAAAAGTTTGACTGCTTTCTGTTGTCAATCAACTAGCTAACTGTACATACTGTAGTTAATGGACAAAATAATACATTACCATTGGTTTAGTCTTCTTAGATGTCATGTGCACCCAAAAGCTGGACCTAATCTTGTGATTTAAGAGGATGTTTTTATGAGATAGGATGAGATAGGATCTGGAGGAGATGATGAATGCATTGTACTTTGGACAAAAATGGAGTAATAGGCCAGCTTTAACATTAGAACATTTTGTTGGTCTTGAAAATCAGCCAAAAATCATTCTTCATTGATGTATATGAGCATGAAAACATCATGTTGTCAAAAACAGACATATACTTTGACTCAACAGCCTTTCCTACATGAAAGCAACAATTATCATCATAACTCAAATCAAACCTCATCATCAGTATACTAATCTACCTCTCACTTGCAGGCATGCTTCATGGTATGGTTGGTTTCCTGGTTGATGTGGTTTGCTGTCGTTTTAAAATGGGAATGTACAGACCTCTTAAAGTAAGTGAATACATGGTTGTAAACCTTGTTGACATGACATTTACTTTGAATTGAAATACATTTGATAGGTGACAAGCAATTTCACCTTTTTTGTTGTTATTATTATTTTCCTTCTTCTATCTTAGGAGGAGGAGCCTCTGAATATGCAGGAAAACAATGAGAACCCTGTTCCAGCGCAAAACTACACTCAGTAATGAGAGTTCATTACAACTCAGCTGCCGCTGACCCACAGCTCACCATCTTAGCCTATCCCACTACACAGCAACGAGCAATGGGAATATGTTTACAAGTTGTTTCATCATGAAAAGTGTCCCTGATCTGTTCAGAGATGTGTAAATATTTTTATAATTTTTAAATTTTTTATTGGTGGGTGATTCAGACAACTGTGCATTCATCTGGGAAGGACTGTAATCGATACCTCCACTAATTTTATGTCTCAATCACTGGAAGGGTGCAGCACTAAGAGGACTGAACAACAGACATTTTGACTTGTCATAGGAAAAGCACAGATATTACTGATAACATTAATGATGGCACAGTCTGGGTCCAAGCCATGACCCTACATGCACAAACCAGGACCTTAAAATGGAACAGCTAAATAGAATCTAGCTGCTTGTTCATTTCATTATTTACAACTGTGCTTTTTCTATTGTTACATGTCAAAGTGCATTCTGTTTAAAGGTCTATTATTGTAGATCTGACCTTGTTAAATACTATGGTACCAGGTGTTAAAGCAATGGTACACCCACACAGGTGTTTTCACTTTAATTGACCCATTAATCACATTTAAACTTACATCATAGCTAAGTTTAATCAGCCACAAAGGAACCATCTGTGTGGGTGTGCAGAGCCTTTAAATGGGAACTATGTAAAAATAAACAAACAAAAAAAAAAGACTAGAAGGACTTAAAATGTTCCACAAATGTGCCTATGTGTAAATGCTTGGCTGATTTGTTAAATAAAAATCCTCTTTCGACTTATCTTCCTTGTTAATACTTAGTGTTATCTCAGGCATAAGTAAAGCAATTTGTAGAAAAGAATATTTTACACCATGTCAAGAGTTTATTTGACAGTATTTCAGAATATCTTTCAGTAAACAAGTTTTTTGTTTTTTAGCAAAATGTAATATATCAGTACTGTCGCATTTCATAAAAATAGTTGTTCACGTCTTTGAAACTACAGTATCAATGATACAGTAAACCATATTTGTAGGAATACAGCTGTACAAGGTGAATAGTACACAATTAACACTACACAGTTATACTTGATCTCAATGGGAATTTATGATCGTGCCATCTGTCATGGGTTCCAATAAAGCAGTTTTTTTTGTTTTCTGTATACAAAATCACTCACAGCAGGCAGGGGGGCGGCCTGGATGGAGACAGAGGACTGGATGACATATTCTTTCACCTTTTCTGACATTTGTACACACAGTAAACACATTTCTACAGCCTAGTGGCATCTTCTCATGCTCCTCCCTAATATTCAAACCACTTGAACACATGAGCCACAGTTCTGTTCAACTTTTCAAGTCAGCTCAATAAAATCAAGACCACTTGTCATAATTACAAACTAATACTGGTAAAAGTCTGTCTTGATGAGGCTTTGTGCACAAGGTATTAAGTGTCTCAGTCCGTCTTGGTAAACCAAAAGGCCGGTTTACACCTGTAGCTCAAATGTGCCGTCATGCTGCGTTCAGTCAAATGTTCACAAAGCATTAGGATTATTTTTTAAACAATTCTGCCCTCCACTATGCAAAAGCTCTGGTGATACATTTCCAATGAGAGCAAACATCTTGTTGGAGAATAGTGACTTCATCTCAAGTGTCTCAGTTTATTAGCAGCATGCCTCGACTCTACGCTGGCAACAAACTCTGTGATTAAACTGATTTTTAAATGTATTTACGTTTCACAGATAATCTAAAGTATTAGGTTGAGATTCAGGGTGCGCTGGTACCACTGGCATCAAAGCAAAATGTTTGCCAATATATTTTACCGGCCCAGCAACCCCAAGGGGCCCCTAGAATGAGAGACAACCAAGTCCAGTTTCTCTTGATTCGACCCTTCTTCTGACATATTTTACATCATCTTTAATAATTTACCTGTAATTAACAGTTGTAAGGCATTTTACTGAAAGAGTTATGTCATTTGGTACAAATTATAAGAGAAACAGAAAAAGTGTTAAGTTGGTTTAGCTTGTAAAGTTTCATTCATTACATAGTGTTTAATTTGCAAAAAGTCATAAATTTGATTTATGACAGTTCTTTAGCAGACAGAAAATAGACACAAAACTAGTTTTGTGTCACCAAATTAGCATATTAGGTTGTTTGTTACAAACACTATCAACAATTTTGGTAACATTTTCAATAATTCCTGATAGTAGCTGTTGTTGGTACATTTCTTCAAAAGGGTTATATAATTTGGTAGTATCCAGGAAAAGTGCTCATAGATTTTAAGAAAGAATCTAATATGCACGAATCACAGTCAGTAAAGGAACTGTTTAGAGTCTAAATATAAGGATATTTTGCAAATGAACAACCATATATAAACCCAAATATAATGAGTGGGTATTTAACCATTAAATCAACTTAACACTTTTTTTAATTAAAAAAAAACTTGATACCAAATTGCAACACCTTCTCAGTAAAATTAACCATTCAATACCTGCAAATTACTCTGAATTTTTTAAAAAGAAGCAAGTATAAAGTTTAACTACCTGTGAAATAAAGCGTTACTAAATATTTTCTTTACAGAGTAGACAAATAAAGCTGTAATATCTGACATCAGTAAGCATGGCCTACTTTGATAATGTCCCTGTCTTGATTAACATTAACAGCTCTACTCTCAAAGAGGATGTAATGCTACAGGCTACAAGTTTGATCCCCCCTTTTAAACACTTGGGGACATGGGCAATCACTGATATTGATAAGCTATACAGCTGAGACTGCATCCAGGTAACTGTATATAGTGCTTTAATCCGAAAAAGAAAGAGGCTCCACAACTTGACAGTTCACTGATATGTGTGCATGGTCACTAATATCTGTTTTCAAGTTCCCGAAACAAATCACAACGGCAACAGCTCGGTATTAGTTTGAGTAAGGCACTCCGCCCCACCTCATAACCATCGGCCTGCTCTTCCCCACACCGATGCCCCTCTCCCACAGTGATGTGGTACACTGAGCACAGTAAAAGGCATATAAATGGGAAATATAGACTGGACATAAATTGTTCTGTTGAGCATTAAATGAATACAACACAGCTTATAATTCTGCACAATGACTGCATGGTTGACTTGTGATCAAGTTGTGTACATAACTCAAAACAGTATTATGGGTTCTTACTAAGCCAATTGTTTTCAGTCACTCAGAAGTTCAATTAGATGAAAAGAAAGTTGTATTTTTTCTTGTTTCACATGAGTACCAACTGGTTTGCTCCATAGAGGATTTCGTCTCTATATTCTACCTCTAAAAGACATGTGAGTCCCTGTATAATGACATGGGGGTTCATATCCATGCACACGACCGCTGCCTCCCTCAGTGGTCTGGGTTTGGTGACTTGCACAGTCTTTGATATGTAGTCATAGACGAGGCCATGGAAATAGTGATCCTAAAATACTGTCCTGGTGTTTTTTTCCTCTTTTCTTTACAATGTATCTAACTACAACACTGCCCCCAAAAACACCAACAGGTATGTTTTTGAGTTTACCAAATGTACATATTTTTCACATCTTTACATTTACAGTATATGATATATTGGTAGGCATGTGAGATCTAACATACGTCTGTTTAACCAAGCTGTCATTTGGGTCAGTGCCATGTCCTCCAGGAGCTCGTGATTCAAGAGATGTTTCAGTGTCACTGCCTCCATCTGACAGATTTGTAGTGTCGTTCTTTCGACTTCACAGAAAAAAATGGAGCAAAAGTAAATCTTTTTGATGCACATATGTCTCTCTCACCTGCAAGGAACCTTGTTCCATCTGAGGTTATGTTGCACTGACCTATCTGAAGCCAGATGCGGTCGAGCAGTTAAAGGTACATGTCGAAAGCAAAGCTCCACTCAGAATTACACACTGTTGCTCCATGTATGATGTCACATCTGAGGGTACAAAATCCCTACGTATTTGAGTAGTCAGGTTTTTATACTGTATGTTACAATAGCTGTGAAAGTTCCTCTGTTTTTTAAGGTGGTGGGTGTAATAATTATCTCATAAGAACAAATGAAACATAAAATATGATTTCAGAAGAAGATGGAAAGGAAAACAGGACAGAGAGAGCGAGGGAGTTTTTCTCAGGCGTCCATCCGATGGTGAACTGAACGAGGAGCCAGACAGTGTGATCTGGTCCAGACCAGTGAGATCCTTTCTACCTGCTTACTGTGGAGGTCCAGGACCTCAGGGTGCCAGGCAGTTTATCAGACCCAGGGACATTCCAGGGCCCAGGGGAGGCAGCTGCACTCCTTGCAGGAGTATCTTCCATGGTTTTAGAAGGGCAGCAGAGCTCACTGTGGCCACCGGCCCTCTCATCTTCTCTGGGGAACAGGCCTCTGGACACCAGCCTCTCCTGGAGGCTGACATGTCCATCTCCACTGCCTAGAGAGGCTCCATTCAAATTCACACTCACATATGGGTCCCAGGGCCAGATAGTGCTCATTGCCTGTGTGTGCAGGCCCTTTCTTTCGCAGCAAGGGGAGCAAGTCTCCCTCTGCCGCTCTCTTCTTTCAGCAGGCCTCCCCAGGACAGCTTTGGGAGGCAAAGCCCGAGGCTGTCTATCGCCTGGTCCACAGTCCACCCCTCCAGACCCCTGGGGGGTTCCCTGCCCCCTGATGATGCACTTCTGCTGGGTGGACCTGCCACCTGTTGCCCCTCTAATGGAGCTGTGGTCTGTCAGCTGTGGAGTTTTGTCTGCCATGCACACTGTGGCCTCTAGAGGGAGCTGATGAGGGGAGTCTGGGGCTGAGGCTGGATGGGATGAGAGCAATGGATTCGGGTAAGGTTCGAGGGTCACTTCCTGCAGGGCAGAGTGGACTGTAGAAAGGGAATCCCAGGGGCCGACACTGTCTGTTGGAGAGGAGGAAAACATGCTCAGGTGGACTAAGATGAAAGCAGACTGGCACAAACAAGCATGCACATGCATATACTAAAAGAGAGGAAGGAGAGAGGATATAAGCAGAGAAAGAAAGATGCACACAATAATACAGTGAAACACCACAACCTAATATGTCAGGCAAACTTGCATGCAAATGTGTGTCAACAGCACACATCCGATATGGTACACCTTTAATTGTACTGTAGTTTTGACAAAACAATTACATTTTCATTTTGTGCAACAGGATTCATTCAGCGCTTGAAAAAAAAAATCATTATAGTTGTGTGACAGACTGATCCTGAGCAGACTGATTTCACACAGTCTACTTCACAGCCCCTCTTCAGAATGATACAATTTCATCTAGAGAGTCACTTCAAACCATACTGCTCTCTTACTACAAGACACAAAAGCATCCACACACACACACACGCATCGCACGCGCACACATACACACACAAACACACAGATAGATACACACACGCACACAGCTACAGTTTTCCTATGAATAAAATCACGTTCATGCGTACATAAATGCATGCTTAAAGCACAGCTACAGAGCACAGATTAATCAGTATGGAAAGAGAGACATGCAGTTTTTCACAAACCGTGTCTTTAGAGTGGCCCATTAGGAAGAAATAGGGGGAGCTTAGTGTGTCACCTTTCATGCACATGGAGAGGTTGGGAGGTACCATTCCTGAGGGAAGGCAAGTAAAAGCCTATACCAATCATTAGACTTAAAGCAGTGGGGTTACAACACATGTAGGATAAAGATGTTATTCTACTGTTTGTTCAAAACAGAACAGAAACATTTTTCACAGAGAGACAAAATTAATTGTAGACGACAGAATAGGATCATGGAGCCAGGAGTAAAATGCAAAAAGGTATTAATAATAAAGCTAGGGTTATTATGCTTGTTAATGTGCTCTAGGGTAAAACATATAATCTACAGGGGAAAAGATAATGATCTCCAATCTTCAGGTCAGAGACTATGGTAGAAAGAGAAGCGAGAATGAGACATTTAGATTGTGACAAGGAAACCCACCATATTCTGGCACCTGTCCTGTGCCTCTCTTTAGCAGCAGCCTGACTCGCCTGCCTCCCGCCTTGATGAGTTCAATGGCGCGGGCGTGAGTCATGTCCCGAGTGCTGTCCCCGTTAATCTCTATGATCTGATCCCCCACCTGGAGGAGACACACAGAGCACAGGGTCGATTTCTGTCAACCTTTGTTTATCCACGGAAAGTTGACTTTTCTACACAACCCGCAGGCCTCTGCTTGTGCCTACGCAGCAGCTCTACATTCAGCAACTGGGGATTCAGTTGCCACTAAGTGCCTTGTTCAAGTGCATCTTAACAGTAGTTGTTGACGATTGAACTGAGGGTTACACAGTCAGTGAGTTCACATGCTTTACTTACCTAATTCCCCACTTCCCTAACCTCTAAGCTATTACTGTCTCATGAAGAAGAAGCAGACTGTAAAAGAATGACTTCAATTAACAAAAGGATGACAAGATAATAAGTAAAGCACAAGAACAATATCAGACTGACTTTGTTGCCTGGTTTAAATTCAGTGATGAAATCATATGAGCAAGTTCATATAAAGATGAGCAAAAACTGGCATTATGTTCATAGCTAATACTTGCCTGTAACTTTATCTAATATTCTTATTTATGTTTATTTTGATAAAACAGCAACTGTTTTCTACTGACAACAATTCCAGTCATCTCCTGAAGAGTGCATTGTCATGGTTTTCATCATCTCACCCTCATTCTCCCATTACGTATGGCAGGACCGTCCTCGGCAAGGCGCAACACAAATAGGTCCATCTTGTACTCTCTGCCCCCGCGGATACTGAAACCAAATCCCTTTGCACTTTTCTCCAGCTCCACCGTAAAGTAATCAAAGTCCTGAAGAATAAACAGTAGACAACTTGTAACAAACTTATTGCAAAGGCTACAAACACCGTTTCTGCTAGTGTACCTGTATATAAATGAATATGTATACTTTATGATCACTGCAGTCCACTCAAGCACACAGTTACTGATTTGACTGTACCTGTGGTCTGAAGTCTGCAGGGATCCCCAGAGGGAACTGTGCTGCTGCAGGGTGCTGTCTGAAGTCCAGCAGACCAGGCGGGTGTCGGTAGTCCAGTGTTGGAGGCTGTCGATAATCGGTCACCGGTGGGTGACGGTAGTCTACCGGTGGTTGCCTGTAATCAGTGAATGGAGGATGGCGGAAGTCAGGTTTGACATCCTGTCTGGCTTTTACCTCTGACCTGTGAGGAGAAAAGAGGCAACAAAATCCGAGAGAGCATTATTTTGAATAACAATAAAGGGACGAGATGTCCTATTCCACACACACCCTCACATGTACATTTATGGGTAAAGTTACATTTTACAAATTAGACTGACATGTGAGGGGGGAGAATATAAGTATTATTGCATGTGTGGAGATGGAAATATCACTCTCTGTTTTTAAACTTTTATCACATTCCCACTTGTAAAATAGGCATAAATCCACAGCTCTGGGAGTGCCACCCTCAGTGTCTTGATCTGGAACTCACATGCACACACATCCATCCATGCTTGCATGCACTCACACTTTCATAGTTTTGACACAGAAAAGAGCCTGATCACTGGGTTCCTGCATTATAGAAGATACCTTTAGGTAAATTATTCAGTGATGCTGTAAGAGCTAAGTGGCATTGCGCAACAGAGTAGAGGCTAGCCTGAGAGTGAGCGTCTGACTGGGACAAAAGTTGTCTGCAGTCACAGGTTTTCTCCTGAACTTACGGGCATGCAAGAAGCGTATGGCACTTTCTCATGTATATACACAGTTTGATATCTGTCACCTTTATTTTATTACATTTTTTTAAAGTGTATTTTTGGGGCTTTTTGCCTTTAATGGACAGACAAGTAGAGAGAGACAGGAAACTGGAGGCACGGGGGGGGGGGGGGGGTGACACGCAGAATAGGACTGCTTCTCCCTGTTAGAGGTATCTTACCTGCCGTCGTGGAGATAAAGCTGTATAGGGGGTCCGGAGGGATGGGTGACCGGGCTGTGCTGGGTTCCAGCTGGTGCAGGCTGGGAGGCTGCTGGTGCAGGAGGGCCAGGCACTGTTTGGCTTGTCTGAGCTGGTGTCTGGCCGGGCTGGGCAGGTGCTGTCTGAGTGACCATTTGGCTCGGGTGAGGAGCTGTTTGGCTGGGCTGGATGCCTCCTTGGCTTGACTGGGCTACAGGGCTGGGTTGGGGGCTGTGTTTCTGTGTCATAGGGCTCTGCTTCTCTGAGCTGGGTCCAGAATGGGAGCCTGTGATGGATAGAAGAGCATGTGGAACATGTCAAAGTTAGAGGAGAGGGTATTAAAATGGACCAACACGTTCATAAATGCACAAGACTGCAATGCAAAGCAAAAAAATAAACAAGCTGCCAAACAAAAACACTTACCCTCCTCTGGTACGATGTGCAGTGTGACTGTTAGCCCAGCATCTTTAATAAGCTTGACAATGTCTGCGTGCGGCATACTGATGATGGACTGTCCGTTCACAGCCAGGATCCGGTCGCCCACCTTCAGCTTCCCACATCGATCTGCAGGACTGCCCTCGATTATACGTCCTATTTTATGGGGCACAGCTGGAAACAGACAATAACAAGGTGGCTGTCAAAGCCAATTTTGAAGACAAAACAGCAGAGATAATACTGAATTCTAAAATGGCTGCAATAATATTTCAAACTGTATTACAGTATGAGCCTTGCCAATCATAACTTTGTAGCATTGCTGCCACCGTTTTTAAAATTACAGTTCCAAATATTGTTATGCTATATAGATATCCGATCCGATCACTGCACTGAAATGCTTACATCAAACAAACCTGCAAAGAAATGTAATTTTCTGAAACTTTATCACTATCTAAACAAAACAAATTACATTTGAGACTGTTAAACATGAACAATTACATTCTGAAGTAATATTTGATATTACAATCACTACTGTATAGGAACCCCCCCCCCCCCCCCAATACCCACGTTTGACCCCAGCTAATAAAAATGCTGACACTACTGTGTGGATTAAAAACACAGCTTAAGTAAATTAATAGCAGAGGGACATGAAGCCCACTGGTTATTATTATTATTAAAGCAGACCATGTTTTTTGAGTGTACACGCAGTGAAAAGACAACTGACATGGTGACATTTAACATAATTCAAAACTAAAGAATGCACCAAAATAGCAAAAAAAAAAAAAAAAAAAAAATTTAAAAGGTGGTCACAGACAGACAGAACTAGATCTAAATCTATACTTTTACCCTCAGGAAGTAAAAGTTCTGACCTTTGAATCCTCTTCACCAATAAATTCAGGCTTTTGGAAACTTCAGAGAATAAAAATTAAACTTATCAGTGTCATTATCCTGCTTTAGCTGGATGGGAAGAGGAAGAAGAGGAGGGGGGAGTCATACAACCTTAAAAATGGCTGGCAGAGTGTGATTTAAGTGCAGGGAGTGAAGAGGGAGGAGGGGGAGGTGTATGATTGATGTATGAGGTGTGGGGGGCTTTTAATAGAGCCTGCAGCTAATTGCTCCAGTGACACCTTAAAACCTGTCTCCCCCAAATGGCCTTGGAGCCTGAATACTGCTGCTAACATAAGCAGAAACATATTTATTTGTTTAGACTCCTTGACAAATGAATTAACTAGTCGTTCACCTATTTTCATTAACTACACTATTTTGTGCCATACTAGCTTGCTTGATGTTAAACTTAAAGACAGTGTAAAGTGAATTCAGACTTTTTCTTCTAAACACATTAAATAGGTCATAAATGTATTTCTTAAAAGGTGTAAAAAGCATTTCAACCATTTAGATTTGAACTGTGGAGCTAGGCTTCACAAACTGTGTTTCAAGATTTCTGTGTTCAGGATTTAGTGGTTAGTCTAAAAAAGCACCGCCGCGGTGATTAGCATAAACCCGCCCCTGCTGCTGTGGAGGTATAAATCTATGGTATAAATACATTCAGTACACACTACTACTACTACAGTCTACAGTTAGCCAGTTAGCTGAGTTAGCCGCCGAGCTAGCAGCCGAGTTAGCTGCCGAGCTAGCAGCTGAGTTAGCAGCAGAAAGCTCTCAGAAGTAGCATCCATGTTTCTGGTGGAGTTGGTGACTTTGATTGACAGGTGACACTTGGTTGGGGGCAGGGCTTCTGCGAACTCGGCGGGCACTCCCACAGCGTTTGGTAGCAGAGAAAAAGGCTGATTTTTACACAACTTTGAAGCCTAATTTCATATATTTGGCGATTTTTTTAATCATTCAAATTTGGCAGGGTGGTTAACAACACACTTTTCTGTGGAATGTCAAACTCAGAACACATATTTATTCTTACTTTACACGGACTTTAATGTTGGGCTGTTGCCTAATATCGTCTGGCTGCTGTACTCAATAGCAATTTAATTTCACAGCTGTGACAAACAATACTGGGCCTTAGGGCATATACTTTTGTTACCTGGCTGTCACCAATGAAAGCAGGGGAGGGAGACATGAATCATGCTGCTGTGCATGGTGCTCAATATGTGCATGTTAACCGGGGTGGTTGCAACAGGGGAAGCTGAAGAGGTAGGGGCAGGGACTTGTGCAATTTCGCAGGATTTGAACTTAAATGTGGTAGAGAATTGATGCCATGGGCCAAATTTAAAAACTAAAATAGAAAATTAGAAAATGAAATAGGAAAAAAAAGTCTTGCAAAGGGGCACTTATATCGTGATAGGCCACAAGAGCAGGTGCTTGAGCACCACTTGGGGTATGTGCATGTGCTTGGTTTTTTACATACTAATGCAAAGGCTCACAGATACCACCTGAAATTTAAATAATAACCAGAACCCATAAACAATCATTCTTGGACAGTTGTCATCCTATATGGATCCTTGGCCATCAGGATTTACAAATCACCATTTGCGCTCAGGAACAACCCTTAGAGCTCTTTTCAGAAACAACTCACTGATGACGGTGGCGTTCTCTGGTCTGTTCAGGGAGCTGATGATGACAAAGCCGAAGCCCTCATTCTCTTTGCGGTGAATGACCACGTCACTGGTTTGCAGAGCGGTACCCTCTGGAGGAGAGGTGGCAGCGGGAGCGGCAACCACTGGAGGGCCCACAGCCGAGGCTGCGTCACTACGTGGAGAGCTGTGTTGTGTCGACACTGAGCCAGGGCTGCGGCCGTTCACAGGACATGGTTCACCTGGAGGAAAGGAGACAGAAGAGCCAGGAAGACATGAGTTGGGAAGAGTCATCACAACTGTTCTGCTACTGTAAAACACAACAAGTTTAGTCCCTTATAAACATTCACTTAAAAGCTTCAGATGAAGCCATTGGAAAAATTCTAAATTTGCAGCAACTATATGAAACAGTGCACTTCTCTACCTTCTACATGGATTCTCCATCAAAGTCAAATATTGCTTGTTGGTTTGTCATTTGACAGGTCTGATTCTTGTATTATCATACGTCCTTATAATTGTACTGCATTTGGAAATATGTTAATCACAGAGCCTGCTTCAATGCTCAGAATGAACAAAGGATAGATGTATGTATGATCTACTACCTTCAGAGAAGATGTGTGGGTGAGAAATACTGTACACACTGATCAGATTGTCAGCATGTGTGTCCTATCCAAGTTGTCTTTTTCAATTGATGCCAGTGAACTATGCAGCATGTTCTCCAGTTTTGGTACGGTGTAAAAAGAAATTATAAAACAGAGAAGAACAAAAGAATAAACATCTCCTCACCAAGCATTTGCACTCTCCTTCTCACAGTCAAGCTGACTTGACCGTTGCGAGCGGCTGCGTGCATCAAGTCTATTACGTATTTGTGCGGTTTCCCAGCAACCACATTTTTATCCACAGAAATGAGCTCATCCCCGGGTCTAAGCCGCCCGTCGCGCTCAGCAGGAGTGTTCTCTATTATAGCGCCAATAACAATCTGTTCAAAGACAATCAATATTAGCAGCATAGATGAAGGAGAAAAGGATGAAACAGTGGAATCACACAGTAACTACGTTATCTAGCCTCTTAACTATTGTCATGATAACATTGCTTCACCTTCCTAATATTCTCCTGCTACACTCTGCCTGTATTGAAGTTTGCATGCTTTTTTACACTTGCACAAGTTAGCAAGGCATTTCTTCAGTATGGGAGGCACTGAGCAGTTAGAGGGTCAGGACAGCGTGAGAAAGTCATGGTGTACTTGTGTGTAAGTGTGTGTATAGAGGACATGTTTGTCATATGAATGAACTGTAACTGTGAGATTATAGGTGAGGTTAGGTGCAGGTAAGATGGGGTTGGTGTGTATGAGGTTAAATATGTGTGAGGTCCAGCCCGTCCCATACGAGCCTTGTCACGGGCGTCCGGACTCACAGCCTGCACGGCCTCGTCTCCCCCCAGGATGCGGAAGCCGAACCCAGTCTTCTCCCTCAGTAGGTGCACCTCCACCTCTTCGTACTCTGGACCTGGTACACAGATGCAGACAAAAAAGATGATTCTATCTTTTTTTTGCAGATCAAATGCAACATAATGCTCCGTCTCTGATGCTCTACACTCACGTCTGCTTTCATAGATAGCCCTCGACTTCTCATAAAGGTCGTAGGGGTCAGGCTTGTTAAGATCGAAACCCTCAGTTGAGTCAGGCACAGAAGTGCGGTGCTGTGGCTGGTTTGGGAATGGCGTTCCAGGAGGCAAGACCGGACCAGACAGGGTTGCTTGGGGGCTTCCATGCGGATCCCATTGGTCAGGCAACTACAAAGAAAACACCAAGACAGATGATTAATTGAAGATATGATTTAGGGGTGAAAACATTTCTTACTGTCAGTTAATCATTAACCCAATCATTTTGAAATGCATTCTGCGTGTGATTACAATTGTTTTTCCTTTTTAAAAAAAACTGTTCAACACAAATGTGTTAAATGTAGGTCATATATAATTACTCATGTTTCTCTGTGGGATCAATGCCTGTACGATAATAGCACATCTTCCTGTTGGCATCTTAATGATCAAATAACTGATTCACGGATTGATTCACGGTGTGGGAACAAAAAGAGCATAAAAAGAACATACACTAATCCAAAAAAAAACAAAACAAAAAACAAAACAAAGCCACAGACATTATCCACACATAACAGTGACCAACAGCCCACAACCCACATGATACCACAGTGTGCAGGCAGCAGAAAACAACACAGCAACAAACTGCTAAAAATACTATGCAGTGCTGACCTGTAGTCCTTATATAAGATAAGATAAGGACTAATATAGTAAGTGCTGAAGAAGCAACATGGCAATAAAAAGTACACAATGCTATACCGAACAAGTTTTGGTGCCATTGAAACTACTTAGAGTTTCATTTGCAAACTAAAGTCAGCAGAAAAGAGATTAAAGAAAGCATACACGTATGCAAACGTGTATAATGAAATACTGTAACCCTGATGATAAAACTTCGACAAATAGTGGCCTCATGTTTACTGTGATGAAATCTTGTAGCTTTCATACTGTACAGGAAGTTAGAACAACAAGCCCAAAACTGCGGAATAACCACAGAGAATATTGTCAATAGGTAGTTAATGATGGATGATTGTCACTTAAAGTATTAAAAACAAATGTTACCCTTTAAGTGTATGAGTTATATCTAGTTAAATGTTTATTTCAATAACTCAATGAGGTAATAAAGAAAAATAGCCACTTGGCCAGGGGCAAATATGGTAATGAATTAAAATCAATATTCACATTTAAACTTCAATGAGATGAGATTCATCACATCTGAATATTCTGTTTTAATAGCATGAATGAATGCTGATTTGCACAAGCAATGACAAGGCAGTTTAAGTGTACAACTGAAGAGCTTTGTCCTATTTGGCAAGATGTGAGATCTGATCAAACCAATAAGCAGGTCAGGACAGGTTGGCTTCACAATAACACAAAGTCAAACTCCTTCCAGGTAACACCACCTCTGTGACAAACGCTGATTCACAGACGCACTCTCTGTTTCTGTCTCCCTTACACACACAAACACACTAGTAAGAACATGTCATAATAAGCAGAAACACATTTGTACCTGTTTGGAGGCCTTCCAGGGAGAGACGTGGCCTGAGGAAGAAAGAGGGAAAAACACAGTTAAAAGAGAGCAGACTTGGATAATCTGGCGGATTCTTTTTAAACAACAAAATACAGACAATTACGACTGTGCGGGCAAAGATAAATATAAGGGAAGCTGTGTGCAAAGGTTTCTAAAGGTTCCATCTGAGATATTGGACACATGTCAAATATTCTTCGCCAAGCACAAGAAAAAGTTCTCCATTTTCTGATTTCATATTCCTCTGTTTTGACTTTGTTTGTGTAACTCCTCCTAAACGAGTCTGGTTGTTGCATTTGTTTTCAACATAATTACATCATTAGCTGCAGGGAAAGCCACATACCCCATACCCATCACCCCCCAACACACACACACACACACACACACACACACACACACACACACACACACACACACACACACACACACACACACACACACACACACACTTTCCTCTGTAAGTCATATTTTATCTGCATGCAGGAAGCAGGGAGCACTCTACATCACAACAATCTCATCAACACAGCTCCCCTGTGACTCCACCGAATCAAAGACATACAGTACATTTATGCTGCTGAGACCCAAATACATACATTTAGACATGAGGGAGATAGCATGCAATGGCTGGCTTGTATAAACATTCAGTTCGTATCTTTATACATGAGGACAGAAATACACTCATCAAGCACAGTAGACTGCTGCAGCATCGCTGATGAATCCTTTCACAGACGTGGGCGCTTGTAAAATATTCTTTAGAGAATCCTGAAATGGAATTACATCCGCCTGCCTTTTAGATACGCAAGATGAAGACCAGTGCACTTAGCAATGGGGCAAAACTTTCTTTCAAGATCAAGCGAGTGTGAGGTTTGAGAAAAATTGAATACAATAGATTTCTGCCTGTCCATGTGAGGCCTTTTCTGCAATTTTTTAATTTAATTTTCCACATTTTTCACCAGCAGGCCCACACCATTTGCTTAATTAAAGCATCTTTGTTACCCAGAAATGTAAATTTCCTATATCCCTGCTGTGTCTGTGAGCGTGGAGGAGGAAACAGGAAGATGAGGAAAGGTGAAAAAAACTCTCCTGTCCATGAATCCCATAAACATAAATGAGGGTTTTAGCAGAGCTGTCCATGGTGCTGAAATGATTCAGCACAGTGGCAGTAGTGGGGGGTGTTCTGCAGGGAATACGGGCCTCAAGGGAAGCCTTTAAGGAATTCTAATAATTCATTCTCAGGCAACTTTCCTTAATGACCTGCTGAAGGAAATGATTATGAGCTACGACGCAATTGTCCACTCATATTAAAGAGGACCGTCATACTCACAGACACATTTAAGCTTAATTTAAATGCTAATACAATTCATCAGCATATGTGCTGGGTGTGTGGTGCACTCATATGCATGCTGATGAATTACAAATGAATGACTGGTAGAGAGGCTTCACGTGGCCCTTCTCACGAGTCAGTGGTCAGGCAGTCTGGCAGGCCAGTCTGACAGACTAGCCTGCTGAGTTTTGGATGGCCCTCAGATCAGTCTGATTGGCTTGTTCAGCCTGACACCCTTCTCTTCACAGCTATGAACTGCATTCTCATTGGTGCCACAAAATGTCTCAAGTCTGTGGTTGGCTCCGCTTCCAACTGGGATGTCAGGGGACGGAGCTGTGAACACGACCAGAGCTCAGTGGAACTCTGGCAGAGTGCCCACGCTAGAGCAGAGCAGTCAGACACAGAGACAGACACACACACACACAGTCACACATGCAGCGGAAGTCTAACACCCTGTCTGTGCTACACAAAGCACCAATGCTCTCAGTCACACATCTGAAATCATGTGTGCAAGCAAAATTCCATGGATGTTATGCACAGAAAACCTACGTCTATGAAATACAAACATGTTTAAACATTCCTGACATTTTGCACATCTGAGTCATTGCAAAGGACCTTGTCCTTTTGTTCACCCTGCAGAGAAGAGAGGCACACAGAGAGAGTCAGAGAGGTTCCTTGTGTGTCAGGCTGATAGTCCCTGTGGGACCGTTGTCTGATAGTTGTTTGATAGAAACTGGTGAGGTTGAAGGAGGAGATGGCAACTTTGGGGGAAGGGAGGCAATTTGTCACATTCAGTTCAGCATTTAAAAGGCTATCCATTGCAAGCTGTGTGTGTGTGTGTGTGTGTGTGTGTGTGTGTGTGTGTGTGTGTGTGTGTGTGTGTGTGTGTGTGTGTGTGTGTGTCTGAATTCAGATATAGATTAGTGTATGTGCATGTGATGATGCACAAATGTGTGTCTGGCGATCTCATTTGTGTATTGAATTTCAGCATCCTTTTTTTAAATGGTGTCTGTCAGTGAAACATGAGTGTGTCTTTACAAGGATTAACCACCAGGTGGCAGATGCTGGCTCTGCATGGTCATAAGATGCTTTGCTACTGAGCACCACCACATTTGCTCTCAGCTGCTCACATACACATCCACACATGCTGAAGTCCATGCACATACACACATACACAGTTTGTTGTTTTTGTTCTTCTTGCTGCAAACACTTGAGTCATTTGTTCACATCACAGACTCAGTAGAATTTATTAGCTTTCACATAATCAAGGGACTGAGTTGATTCACTGAACATACGGAACACAATCAATTCAATTGGACAAGGCAAGTTTGTCAATACATCTTCAATAATGGCCAATAATGAACTGTAGACTTGAGACAACAGGGCTGGTGTAAAATCAGCAGCAGTTCCATCAGATAGTCTGATATATTAGGATCACTAAGTGCTAATGTCTTTGATTGCTGTTCAGGTCTGCATTAATCATTCTTGTCACACTTCAATTAATTAAACCTGAGATGCATGAGAGACTGATTGCCTTCATCCCTAATTAAATACGCATGAAAAAGGAGTGATGCAAAAGAGAGCAGATCTATAATTCCTTTTTATTGTTCTGTTATCATCACAGAAACAATGCAAATTAACTCTTCACTTCTGGCAATTTGTCTCCAGAAAAACTACACATGAGTAAATGAGCATGAAAATGTGAGCAGCAGAGCTGCTAGGTAGCACACTGAGCAAGCAAACAGAATGAACTTGTGAACTTTGGCTCTTTAAATGTGACATGAATGGCCAAAGGACAAGTTTTTTTGACTTGAATGACTTTCATGTGGGCTGTTGATCGCTGCTGTGTGGTTCATTATTGTGGGGTTGAGTGTGTGTTCCTGAGATGGCCATGGGCTCAGTGGTATAGGCAGACTGGGGTAATTATCAAGTCAAATCAAATTTTGACCCTGTGACCAGAACACCTTTTAGAGAATCAGTGCAGAGCACATGTCAAGCAAATAAAGCGTTCACTGTGCAATTTAATTTCCTCACAGGTGGCCAATCATGCAGGAAATAGGAGAGGAGGGAAAATGGCCACACTCCATGTCATTCTGGCAATATCACAAGAACTCTGCACTCCAAACTTCCACACTGAAGAAATCTCTCCTTTTCCTCTTTTCAGCTATTTTAGAATTCCATTTTGATGTATTCTCTCAGAACAAGGATGTGTGGTCATCTTTCACTTCAAGGTGGAGGTAAAATGCTGAATATAAGCAGAAGATTAAATGCACTGTGGAGCAGCTCATTATAATGCAGAGCTTGTTATAGTGACTCAACATGTGACAGGTACAGTGGATGAGCCTGAATTAAAATCTAAATACACAAACAACCTGACAAAAAATCAGTGAAGATTAAATATTTGCTTTTAAAAGTCAAATGGGTGTAGATCCAGTAGAATATTTTTCAGACGAAACGGTTGGTGGTCATTCACACATAGAAACAAATCCTATTTGAACAACAAATAGAGATACGATAAAGAATTTGAACATTATACATCACCAACAGAAATGTATGCATTGAGCTTTTTGGCTCTTATTTCATCTTTGTTATATCTGCATTGCATCAAAACTATTTGTGAATCCAGAACACAGTAAAAATTCTATTTGTATAATCAGATTGTCGACATCGCAGTGTGTTCAAAGTGCAGTCAGCACAGGTGGCAGCTAGATATCCCTCTCCACAATCATCTCATAGATGCTTTCTGTCCAAAGCACATTACAATGAAATAACAGTATTTATTCTGGTTATGAGCAGCCCCAGTGGGAATTAAACAGCTTCCCCATGACAGTATTGGTGCCACAGAGCTGTACAACTATTAACAGTGAGATTACAACTGCCTCTCATCCCATATCTCTACTGCAATTTGAATTTACCAGCTCTTGATTTGCAGCATTTTAAAAAATGCCTCTAAATCTCCCCCTTTGTGGCTCCCAGTCTGTTTCAGTAGAAAACATCGATGACATGTTGGTGATAAAGCCGCATTTGGAAAACACTGAGAACACATGGTGTGACACACACAACACTTACTATGACATCTGCTTATACTCTTTTCTGATCTGTAATATTTCTGTGAATTCGCTGCTTGAGTCAGCACATATGAAGTACATTACACAACATAATGTTGTTCATATTAAAGTTTTCTATTTTCTAATATCAATTAATGTATCCTGTGGCTGTTTGTTGCTGCATGTCATTCTTTATTAACCAGCACATGGACGTAATTGGTCTGTGAAATAATCCTGAAATTATACTTTTTAGGAAAAATCTGTTTCGTATTTTCAGTAATAATATAATAACTTGTCAAGTTTTGTAGCAGGCAAAATAATTATTTTAGCCTCAACACTCAAGATATTAAATATTTCCAAAAATAAAGTCTCATTTAGAGACTTGAATACAATCCAAATAAAGCACCATTAGGAATATCAATGTGTTCAAAAATAGAACGGGTTTCAAAATGATTATAATCAAAATCTATTTTACTCTCTCAGTTCTGTCAACTACACTTGACTCCTCTCTTGCAAAGCTGCAGCTGGGGGTGAAGATGCACAGTAACATGATAGTTGTGTGTTTCAATCACAGGCTGATTTATATTTAGCGGGGCAGTTACTCTTGCTTTGGATCCCTCTTTAATTTTGATAAAATGGCACTTGTTTCCTGCTACTAACTGTACCATAATCATTTTGCCACTTCTGCTGACATAAATAGATCAAGGATGATCATCAGGAATAAAAGTTTTGAAAAGTATCTCACTTAATTGATCACAAACTACGTTTTACAACTTTCATTAATTATCAGTATGCACCATTAATATGGTACTTATGATAGTTATTTGACATTTACTTCACTCCTTCACCTCCTTAAGAGCAGGCAGGTGAAGGTGTGTCTCTCACCTGTTGCTGCTCTCTGTATGAGGAGTGTCGCCTCAGCTCCGACAGGACACTCTTTGAGCATCTCCACCACACGTCCATGTCCAGCTCCAGCAACTGGCTGCTGGTTAACCTCCAGGATCAGGTCTCCCTCTATTAGCCCAGATGCTCCTTGTGAGCCCGGCTCCAACACCTGCACCACACCAACACATCCGCAACACATCCACCATCACACAGTTAGGCCTGCTGGGCTGTGATTTTGTAGTAACTTTCAATTTCTTTCATTCTTTCTTTCACCTTTTATTGTCTACCATAAATTAATAAACATGGGTTAGGGTGAAAACCTGCACATTTATTCTTGTATTAAGGAAAATTAATTTCCTAATTTAGCTGCTCATGCTGCAAAGACATCTATTGTTGATGCTCAAAGTCATATTTACAAAAAAAGGTCTTCCAGTTTGTTAAGAATATATCAGCCGTTTTCAAAACCAATCCCCTTTTCTAATTTTCTAATGTTTTCAGGTCCAGGTATCAGTTTCAGGACACTAAAAAGACGATATTGTCTTGCTTCTGTAAAATTGTTATATTTCCAAAACAATGAAAATGGAGCTGAGAGCAGCTGCAGTTGGTTATCTAAAGAGTAAAAAGTATTGAATACCGAACACAAGATAAATTACTGAGGGTTTGTTTTTTGGCATAGCCATTTTACTGTATAAATACAACTGGGGTGAAAAACAGCATCTGTCACGTCATAACTAATTGATCTGTTCTTTAGCATCAGGATTTTATGTATCTAATGCTTCATTTGCTTCATATGACATTAATAGATTTAAAAAAAAAATCCAACACAGGCTGAGCTCACTTGGTTCGTATTATCTCAATCTTTAGTTGCGTTGACCGAATTAAATTTACATTGACCTGCTGATTTAACTCTGCCTCAAGTTTAATTTGTAACTCGACTACTGAGTTTGGCTGACGACACAAATTTTACTCTTGACAGAAGACATCTACTTCCTCAACACACGCACACACACACACACACGATTAAAATATCAAACACATCTACAGACTTTCATTTCTGGACTGCTAGTGGTCAACTATGTGAAAGTACAGATGAACTGTAATACATCACCTGTTTAACTCGCTGACCAGTGGGACTGTCGGCTATAGTGAACCCAAATCCCTCTGCCCCTTTCACCATGGTAACTGTCAGCAGCTCTGCTGCTTGTGCTGTTGCCCCGGCAACCCCTGCAGTTCCAGAGGAGGCCATGGACACGTTGTCGTCATGAGGCGTGATTGCTGAGGATGAGCCAGGCGTGGTGGGCGGCAGGGATGAGCCGTCCAGATGCGTGTCCCCTGGGTGAGGGGCTCCGGCCTGAGCCAGAGCCTGAGGAGGCAGCTGGGAACTCAATGATAGATACTCCAGATAAGGGTCATAGCTGCTGCGGCCGTTCACCACCAGGGGGCGGTGCTCCAGGCCAATAGGGGTCAGAGAGGTGCTTGCTCCACCACTGGGGTCCTCAGGGTCAAAGGGCAGAGGGTAGCCTCGACAGAGCACGAGGGTCACACTCTGACCGATTGGTACGGACTGGAACAGCTTGACCACGTCAGCATGCGTGGTGCCCAGCACACAGATGTCATTAATGTAGACAATGACATCACCTGAAGAAGAAGGAGATGGCATGGACACAACAGCATCAGCTCACTTTCAGTCATGTTACACAGACCACATGACCATGGTCTCTGTGGTTCACATGTTAACATACTGTGCTAAAAAAATAAACCTCGTCATCATCGGGTTGCCCTGAATATCAAACCTAAGAAGCACTCTATCCCTCTAAAGCATCACATCAAAATATAATATCTGTTCACTGACACTACAGACAATCCACAAGTGTATGTGTGAGACAGAGAGATTAGAGAGAGAGAAAGGGTCTGTCTTTGTGAATAGGACAATCATCTGGCATTTGACTCTTTTTTCATGCACGACTTTGTTGCTCTGTGGACCAGATGGAAATATATATGTGTAACAGTGTTTTGTGCTGACAGAGAGAGGAAAGTTGTCTTTGTCCAGATGGTATGTTGTCCTGATTTTATCACTTCACTAAATTTTATATTCATGTTCACCTGACCTCACTTTGGTCCAGTGGTGGAATTTAACTACGTGCGTTTACTCAAATAATGTATGAATGTATACATTTTATGTTCTTGTAGTTTACTTGAGTAGTATATTCTATTTTTAATGCATCTACTCCACCACATTACCCAACAGTATAAAGATAGTTCATATTAGCCCCACCCAAACCAACTACAACATTACAATTATAACTAATACATTCATATATCAATAATGATGATGATGATGATTCATTAATGTTCACCTTAGTTAGTTTTTGGGGGATTTAAGTGAAATAGCTACAGTAATCTATATGTAATATATATAGTAAGAGTATAACATTTCTCTGCATAAAAAGTACTTTTTCGATGCATTTTGCTGATAATATTTGTGTACTTTTACTAAAGTGATATACTAATTGTGCAGTTTTATATTTACAAATTCTTCCTGCACTTCTGCCTTGGTAGATAACATTTTACTCTGCATACCAGTAACAATGAGGTGAGACAACTTCACAAATGCAACACTAGATAGTCTGTCATCTCTGCTGCTTGAATGTGCGGAAAGTTATAGATTTCAGCTTTAAAGTCAGTCCCATGACAAATGCAGCTGCCTCAAATCCTCTATTTCACACTTCTGGGGGCAGTCTCTGTCATACAAGCACACGTGCACACGCACATACTTCCGTGAGCATGTGCACACACATACATGTGACATGCACAATCAGCCCTAAGAGCAACATCGCACAGCTCAAATAGGCCATCTAATCTCAGCCAGGGAGTGCCGTGTGTGACTGTGTGCATGTGTGAGTGTGAACATGTGTGTGCGTGTGCATCAGTGCAAGCAGTTCTGGCAATGTCACAGAGTGGAGAGGAGCAAGTTAGAGAGAGAGAAATCAGAACAGAGAGAAAGAAGAAAGAGGCTGACAGACCAGGATAGAGGGATGAAGAGAGAAAAAACTAGAGTGGTAGAAAGAGAAAAGTGATGAAAATATACTGAGGCTGAAAGCAGAGGAGCAGTGTCGGATGACATGGATAGATAGGGAAGTATAATAAAGGGTAAGGCAGAGAGACAAAGAGAGAGATGGAGATTAAATTGGAAGAAATGGATCCCAGATGAAAGAGGAACTGATAGGCAGAGGAAGAGGCATAAAAGCAGAGTGCAGGAGCTGAGAGTAGGATTCCCGGCTCTGAAATGAGCGATTTAGGCACCAACCATGCCAGGCATGGGGACAGCTCACAGGTTCAGAGGAGAGCACACACAAAGCCTCAAACAGCACTTCCTTCTCTATAGCTCACTCCTACTTTTTACTAAGGTTATGTCTAGACTGAAGGTTTGCTACAGGTAGGTCTATAAATATATTGTTGCAGGGATCCACTAAGTAAGCCATGTGAATCTGCATTACTGTTCATGTGGATATTAAAGGCTGTTGTATATATCAAAGCACATACTCATGTATTTTGATGATTTATGACATTGGTGTCCTTGAGTATGACTGATTTTTAATAATTTTGTGACAAATGTAGTGTTACTCTAACTGCAGTGCAGCTGTAATAGCAGAAATGAATCTCTTAATGAAGTAGGTGTTGTGTGGGCTGGTGTCAGTTATGGCCAATCAAATCAGCTTCTGTCATTCCCATAAAAAAAAGAAAGAATGTTATTCAGCGCTGGCAGAGGACAGAGTGCTTGCTAAGAGGAAAGTGAAGTCCTTGTCTGGGACACACAGTGCTACAGGCAAAAATATAGGGCACCCCAAATATGCCAGCAAGGGCCCGTGATGTCCCCTTTTAAGATTAATTTATATTTCTGAGGATACTGAAGCCACTACCACTATGTTTCCATTGCTAAGATGTGCATCTTGCAGTATTACATTATTGATACCAATTTACTAAACAGCTTAGAAGAATTTCTTAAACTGTGCTTGAGTTGTGTATGTGAAAGATTCAAAAACAACAACAAACAACTAATGAAAAGATGCTGGCAATGGACAAAAAAAAGGAGGAGTGGGCCTTAGTCATGCCTAGATGAATAAGTAGAGCTATATTTTTCTACAGGGTAATAGTCATAAAACGGTTTATTACTGGTCACTTTGTCAGTTACTGAAACTGTTGGTGAACCTGAGGATAAATTAACAATTGTGAACCACAACTAGCCATAAATGGCTTGTCAATCAAGGAGTCAAGGGGCCTTAATATCTGCTTAATTGAAAATCAATGCTACAAATGACTAAATTTACTGTCTATTGACACTCTCCTGTACCTCACGACCTTTTAGGTACACGAAATGTTGACAAAAATTACCCAATAGGCAGGTAAAAAACCTGCATGAATGAAACTGAATACTTGATCTGCTCAGGCAGGAAATTAAAGTCCATAATGCTGAGGTGCCAGAATAAAGAGGCTGTCCTTAAGCATTCATATAAACACAGAATTACAGTATCAGCAGCAGGCTCAGAAATTAACACCTACCAAGTGCCAAATGCGGGTAGATTTTCCATATGGCGAGTAAATCTCAGAAGGCTATCCGCCACACTGGCTGGTAAATACTTGCATCAAAATAGTCATGTAATAAAATATCTGGCATGATGGGTCAGAAGTAATTACTCATGTTTTTTCCTAAACAATGTAGACACATGAACCATATGTGTTTCTTATGCATGTCTAAAGAATGCCACGAAACTGAGGCTAATTAAATAATTTATCAATTAATTTTACTTTGAGAATGTTTATAGTCCTGCCATAGTGAAGTACATTATGTGCTGGAACACAAAAAGGCAATTTATTATTTTGGCCAGTAAAATATGCTTGGCTTTTATCTACCAGTCAGCTTGGCAGGTGAGTCAAAAAGGTAATTTCAGACACTGATCAGCTGCAACAGCTTGCAGTTGTTTGAACCTCAATTTATCTCTCAACCAGTTGTCAAAATTCTGCCAAGGTACACATAAATTACCTGTGTCCATCTTTCCATCCTGTGCGGCAGGTCCGTCTGGTATTACGCTCTTCACTTGCAAGAACTCATCGGGCTCGTCGCCTCCTATGATTGTGAAGCCAAATCCCATGTTGCTCTTCTGCAGGGCTGTCGACAGGAAGGTGCCCTTCAGCTGGGTTGGGTCCCTTGTAAACAATGGCTTCTCTGGAGGATGACAGATACAGAAGTATATTTCAGATATTTCTGATTATGTTTGTCATTATATTGACAGAGTTCTGTACATAATACACCCAAATCTCCTCTGCAATAATACAACAGTTATGTTACTGTTGTGTCCCAAATTTAAACATTTTGGTTTTAACATTATTTCTCTTGGAATAAAACTTCCACATGATCTTTTTGATGTTGAATTTCTGAGTTTCTTTAATTTCTGATAAGCTGACTCACTGGAGATATGCAGTTTTCACTCAGTACATTATGAAGCAGTTCACTATGTACTGGTCTAGTACATCCTCATACGCTTGCCTGGATTAGCCCACTAGGGGCCTCAGGGCGAGCATGTTCTCAGTCCCCCGCACTGCCAGCGATCTCCATTCGACCCTGTACATTGTGACATTGTGCATCTGCCCCATCAAATACTCACCCTGTAAACTGCCTGTATCCATCAGATAAGTTAGGAAAATAATTTTAAAAATGGTCCATGTACAACTACTGATTTTGGTTGTATACAAATGTTAAAAATGTTTTAAATCTATCTGCACTTGACCAAAGCCATGTACTGCGCATGACCTTTCTGCAGTCCTGGCATTTTCAGATTTGTGCCGCTGTGTGACTTTGTCAGCACGCTTTGACATAACTGCATATAGTGTAATATTCCACGTGTACCTCTGTATATTGTGGGCAGTGGTAGAGCGGAGAGTCCCTGGCTCTGCATTTGCCTCTGCTGCTCCAGGCGTCTCTTAGCTTCCAGCACTGGGTTCTCAAACTGGGTCCTTCTATTGATGTGACTTAGAATACAATGCAGTGTTACAAATAATGGAGAAGGGAGTATTCAAAGCATTTCTTCAAGCAGAAGTAGCAATAAAACAATGCAGTTATACACTCAAAACTTTTCTAAAACAAAAGTATGAAAATATTTTTATTAAACAAAATAAGTGCTCATTGAGAAGAATGTTTGTGAGTGTTAAATTATTGCTGCATTTAAACTCCATTTAGAATCTAAAGACTGCCTGTACAGTGAAAGCTTGTTAGTACTGTTGAGTTCACTGAGAATCCACTGTCAAGCTCTGCAGCTCTCTGTATTAATTTCAGCTGCTTGCAGTTAATTGTTCTAGTTTACCAGTGTAACTGTATGTTAGCCTCTGGCTTTCACCTACCCCACATACTGTATAAAAACATGGGCAGCCACTCTGGCTCACATTAACCATGCAAATGATATCTGGTCAGCTAACTGGCAGTGACTGGAAACAAAGTTCAAAGAGTTACAAGTAGCTGGCAAGCTTAAAACCCAGCTATTTCCTCCAGAAGGTGGCAAACCAAACCAGAGATAAAATGGCATTGAATATTAAAGACTAATGTTTCTGCCAGATTTATAACTAATGTTACACAGGTGTTTGCTAACACGATAGCAAAAACAACTCACAGCTGATGAAGTAAAACAAGGACTGAGCTTGCTTTGCAGCCTGGATTCTGCTTTCTCTCTGTTAAAAACTCAACAGCTTTAATATAATATCTTATATTTTAAGGTTAGGTCTCACTATATGTAAACATATATTGCTGCATATATGTATACAGCTAGCTTAAAATAAAGCAATACATCATATTTTCATATTTTCACATCTTTCCTATGTCTTGTATGTCAAATGTTATTCTCAAAGCAATTCATAACTACAGACAAATATTTTAAAGGAAGAGTAAAATAATTTAAAGTGGCAGCAAAACAAAACTCTTATTCACTGTAAATGTAAGTTAATTTTCACCCCTGGTTAACCCTTGCTGAGCAGAATTTCCAAGAGTTTTGTCAAATGAGCGGTAAGAGATAAAAAAAGACATGAGAATGTAGTTATTTATAATTTATAAAGAGGCGTTGTAAACCATGGAAATGCATTTCCTGTTTTACTACAGAGCAGCTGAGATAACCAAGTCAACAGGGAGACTTACTCTACATAGTAGCTGCCGTAGATAGGGTCATCTATCTTCTCCCAGCCATAGGGCAGCTCTGAGAGGAAGGAGAAAACAGATGCACGAAATGAAGTCAGTTTATGCTGAGAGCGGAAGAAGGAATGTCGACACTAAATTGAACCACTGAGGGGAGACAACATGAATCTCAGGTCTCACAGCTAGAAGCTCCCAAAGTGCCCCTTTAATAGACAGAAAACATTTCGATCTGCAGCGGTGGCTTCTTCATGGAGACACGAATCACAACAAAGACATCAATAAGAAGCAGGGCAGGAGGAAGAGAACATTTAAATAGTCTGACACATGTTATCCTGCCCTCTCTTTCTTTCATTCTCGTCCTTTTGTTGGGTGGACAAATCCTTCAAGGCCAAATACCTTCACTATACTACTTCATGTTTGTCTCTTTTTTTTCTCCTTTCACCCACCCACTCCTTTTCACTTTGGATGGCTTCCATGGCTGTCATGTTAATTGTCTCCTCCTCTTCCTCCTCTGGTTCTCTGTTCCCTCACTTCATTCATCCATTCGCTGATTTCACTCCCTCCGTAGAGGAACTGGGTCAAGGCAATGCTAAAATTCCTGTACTCTTTGCACTATTCCTCTATTTCACTTCTCCTAACTTTTCACTGACACACACTAACACACTTACTCACAATATACAGCACACTATAATGAGCTCCCTTCGCCAGTGTATGTAAAATTCAGTATGTTTTGGCTTTAGCACTCAGCCTTCACTAGGGCATGAGGAACACACAAGGGGATCGACCTCGTACTATAAGGATAAGTTAACATACAATCTGCCCAAGCTGTTCCCTTCTCACTCTGACATGTACTAGAAATACAGCATGAGTGATTAGAATTCATCAGAAAGCTTTCTTGAAAGGTTGATCTTCCTCCCTCATATTAATTCATCCTCATGTCTTGTATCAACGAGTCTAATTCATGAAATTCATGACTATATCCGTAGGAGGGTATCTTCCACAGGGAAATGAAGCAAACCTGACGAGGTAGTAGTATCATTCAGATTGAAATAGATGACAAACAGTGAGTCATCAGGGATTGGATTTGACCCTAAGCTTATTAATAAAACACAAATAGAAACACACACATACACACACACATAGACAAAGACAGGATCTAACACCCTTTGTGGTAGGGGAAGAGGACATGGTGAGGAGTGGTGGGATGGGTGGCAGGTCGGGTGAGGAGGTCCTGATTTGAGTCAAAAACATTGAAATCAAGAACCTGATAACTTAAAACAATAGTTTAGGCAAGTCCTTGTACATCTGTTTGTGTTCAGACAACATTACATATTTGAGAACTCCTTAAATTAAAAATGCGGTTTGTGGAAAAAACATGTTGGTAACAATAATTTCCTAATAATGTTGTAAATAAAGTATTCTGGCAGGAATGACATAACTTGGTACTAATTATAGAGAAACAAGCAACGTCTTTGAAAGAGAAGCTCCATGTACACCCAAATAAATGTTTTATTCATAATTAATTTATCAATGGAAACTTAATCTTGCTCATATGCTGAAATTCTTGCTTTCCTGCAGAAGAATTTAACACAATTGTACATTTAGCTGACCTGTTGTATAGTCACTAGAAGACACTTCAGGTTAGGATAGCAATTATTTTAAATGTTATTAATTACAAGTGTAGCTGTTGAACAATGGCTCTGTTTTAACTATAATTACATGATTCTTTCCACATCTCAGAAATTATTAGGAAATAATTAGGAAATTATGGACCTGTAAAATCCGTCCAAATCTGTCCTAATCGAAAACACTACAACACCATCTGAAATCTTTTGACAGACACACACACACACACATACGCACACACACACTCACTCACAAATCCCCAGTCCTATTATTTTTACAATTATTTTTTCTGCGTGACAGAGATACTGTGGCATCATCCCTGCACGCTGTAATGTAATTATGAACAGATTTGTGATCTTGATATCAGTAATCCATGTGTGAATGTGTGTGTGTGTGCCCGTGTATGTCGTGGCAGCTGAGCATGCTGACGATGCAGCCCAAGGTGAAAAGTGGTGCATGCCACAATTATCTTTGATCTGCTTTAGCGTTTGCTGAAACAGCCTACAAAACACTCCCATTACCTCGAACGACCCTTCTCACCCTCAAGGCGGACTAGTCAGATGGATTCACACTTCAAACCACCTTAAAGTCCCTCCCATCCTGTCCGTGAGCCACCTTAAATATCGGCCTAACTCATCCACTAGTAGCTTGCCCTCCCCCTGAAGTGAAAGGGAGACAGTTTCCATGGAAACCACCAGTGGAAGTCTTTTTTTTTCCTCGCCTGAGCTGAGGGCTCTGTCTTGTCTTTATTTCCTGCTGCTGAAATACACAGCGAGCCAGAGAGAGAGAGAGAGAGAGAGAGAGAGAGAGAGAGAGAGAGAGAGAGAGAGAGAGAGAGAGAGAGACAGACAGACAGACAGACAAACATAGAGAGAGAGTTTGTATGTTTTTATGCATTCATATGAGTCTATATATGCATAGTGTTTCTGTGTGTGTGTGTGTGTGTGTGTGTTGTGTATTAGCTGGCTGGATGAGTGAAACCATCATTCTCTTTGACACTAAATCAAACGCCTCATCATGTGTTTGTGTATAGTACGAGCACCGCCTGTGTGTTTATGTGCATCTCTATTAGTGTCTCCCCTGACATGAAGTCTAATTGTGATTCCTCTACATTAGATGATTCATCTTCCCTCGCGCACAAAGTCCCTGACCAGGCAGGCAGGAACAGATACAATGAACTCATCTGACTCTGAAAAAAACAGAAACACTAACCATCAACTCAAGAATAAACTCAACCCCAAAGCATGACCTCCACATTTTTATTTGAATAATATATTTTTTTAAAGCCCAGACTTCTTATTATATGTGGGGTTGCTAGTAACAATTATATTCATCATTATTTTAATAAGTGATTAATCTTTTTGGTTCATATATTGTCAGAATATCCATCTACTATTTCCCAATCCCTAACCCCCGATATTTTGTTTAAAAACCAAGAAGAAAAAATATACAGCTCTGTGTGGCTGTATTTAGGCACAGCTGTGTTTTGAGCTACATGCTAATGTCAGCATGCTAACATGATGATTAGCAGGTGTATGTTTATCATGTTCACCATTTGATTCAGTATGTTGGATGTATGGATACTAACATTTCCTAATTAGTTCAGTCCTTAGGTTTACAGGTATTTAGTCATAAATCAAAGTATCAGACACATTGAAATTTAGAGCAGGTGATAGCAGTACATGAAAGGTCAGAAGATCACACAAGTTATTCTAATTCATTAGGGGATGTCTGAGCCATTTTCGTGGAAATCCATTAAATAGTTACTAATTCAAAATGGTGGACCGACTGACTGATTGACATTGCTAAAATAATTCGATTAATCAACTGATCATTATAGCTGTGTAGTTATGAGTGCTGGATCATGATAATGCTGCCATATTTTCATCAGCATTATAACTATATCAAGAGAACAAAGATAGGAATTAATGATCAGTAATCAAGACATGAACAAAGAAGACATGAGCCGAAAGGTGAGAGTAAAAGTGAGAAAAACAGACAGAGAGAGAGAGAGGGAAATGGCTCTAGTCCAGACATGACGGCGTGAAATAACAGTGATGTAACTCAGAGGTAACATTTTAACACAGCTCCATCACTGTCTGACAGTGGATGCGTGTGCCTCAACTCTCATCACATCTCTCTCCATCTCCATTTGTCTCTTTCATGCTCTTTTCAAGACGACATGCTGGCAGGATACCAGTCACTTCCTTCCTTCACCTCTTCTAATAAATATTTATATTTTACTATTTTCTCCTCTAATATCTCTACCTTTTCTCCTGTTACGAGGTTTTGACATTGTGACACCAGCCTCAGATTCCTGCCTCTAAACTGGGCATGAATGACACATTTTTGTCAACAGCACTGAGATTACTTTCAAACAGGATTGAGTGCATATCAAAGGCTGAATTGAAACCAACACTTTCAGTGATTTGAAGCTTGTCCCACTCTGTTCTTGCCTCTTCTGAGTGAGAAAGGAGATATGGGCTTGCGTTACGTAACAAAGGACTCGTCTGACAAAAAGACTGCAAGCTTGACAGATCTGTGGTGACAAGCCTTTGAACTCTGGGAGTCAGCCTTAGCATATAGATATAATACAATGCACACAAAAGTTGCACATTTGCTCAAACACATCAACACAAACAAACATCTCCTCAAATTCACCCAAAAACGCAGCAAGGGAGCAAAAAGCCTGAGAGACTGAGCGAGGGGAAAGGGAATACTGAATGAGGATATGAAATGCTAAAGGAAAGTGGAGCAAAAAGACCAGACATGCATGAGATGGAGGCAATGGAAAGGGAATAACAAGAGAGAAGATGCAAAAACAGCGAATTACGAAGTATGTCTGAATGACTGTCTGCTTCCTGCCCGAGGTTGTAAAACTGTGGGAAATCCTTCAGGCAGATGGGCAGTTAAAAACAGCACCACCTCTTCCTGCTGTTCCCTCCCAACATTTATTGTTTTATTCACTCTCCTTGTAGAAATCTGACATTCTTGCCTCTATGCATATTTCATTACTCAGAACTACCATGTCCATTAATGTGGGCGAAAATAGAAAATTGACTTTAAACTGTCACTTGGTGCGCAGCAAGCATGCAAAAAGGGTAAACAACCCAAAACATGCCGTGCAGCACATAACTAAGAAGTGCAAGGACATTGGAGCGATCATTCAACAAAAAAATAACGAGTGATGTAAAGAGCAGAATGCTGAATGAATGCTGCTGTCGTCCATGTGGCTGTTTATAAAAAAGAGCAGTTCCTGGTATTTTAACCTGTTTTCTGGAAGGCATTGATTCAAAGGTGCTGTGAGAGGGTATGATGTATCATCCAGGACCTTCAGAAACATTCTGCTAACAGCTTTTGATACAAAATCTTTTGCCGGTGGTGATTGTTTACACATTTATGTCTGTGTTCCCAAAGACAAAAGCCAGCAAGAGACATAGCCCAAATGAACTTCTCACAGTAGGCAAACCACAGACATATGAATCAAAAGATTGAAAGAAATAGAAGGAGATGGAGGACAGGGCTGCAGGTGTTACCTTTAACATATCTCACTTTTTGCTGTTAGGAAGGTCTAGAGATCTAATCCTGACTGAATATACACAAAAAGTTTTAGAACACCCCAATTTATCCAGTTTTTTTATTGAAATTCAAGCAATTGAAGTCCAATGAATTGCTTGAAATGGTACAAAGATAAGTGGTGAACTGCCAGAGGTTTAAAAAAAAAAGGTAAGGTTACCCATAATTGAAAATTATACAAAAACACTTAAAAATGTAGGTCTTTCCTAGAGAGAAATTGCAAAGAAAGTCAAGGTGTCAGTGAGTACAGTCTCCTTCACCATAAAAAACACTCAGAAACTGTGGGAAACTCTGAAAGGAAGAGGTCTGGCAGACCCAAAGCCACAACAGAGTCAGAAGACAAGTTTCTGAGAGTCAACAGCTTGCCTGATAGGTGGCTCACAGGACAACAGCTTCAAGCACAGCTTCATAGCGGTCGTAGTAAGCAAGTCTCAGTCTCAACTGTGAAGAGAAGACTTGGAGTTGCAGGTTTGACAGCTCGAGTTGCAGCAAGAACGCCATTGCTAAGACGTCAGAATAAGAAGAAGAGGCTTGCATGGGCCATGAAACACCACCAATGGACTACTGAAGACTGGAAGAAGGTGTTATGGACTGATGAATCAAAATTTAAAATATTCTGTTTATCACGCAGGAGTTTTGTACACCATCGAGTAGGCAAAGGATGGTTCCTCAGTGTGTGACATTAACTGTCAAATATGGAGGAGGAAGCATGATGGTCTGGGGCTGTTTTTCTGGATCCAGGGTGGGCTACCACAGCATTCTGTAGTGATGCCATGCAGTACCCTCTGGTATGCACGTAGTTGGTCAGGGATTCATCCTACAGCAAGATAATGACCCAAAACATAAGTCCAAGCTATGACACAACTACCTTAGGAAAAAATACCAAGATGGTAAGCTTGAAAACATTTCTTCAATAAAAAAGTGGAAAAATTGGGGTGTTCCAGAACTTTTGACCGGTAGTGTAAAACTAATGCTAATCCCTGGGCTGTTAGCTGTGAATTAAAATAACCATCAATTAACTCTACTCTTTTATAAAAACCACATGAGAGACTGGTAAGAAAACCTCCGCAAAATCAAACTGACATTTGTATTAATCCAAATCCAGTCATGTGACATAACTTTATTTAACAGTTTGTCAAATGGTTTTATGACATTTTTAAAGATAGGAATCCTTCATTTTGAAAACACTTGTTGTAGTCCAAGATTCATACTGTATAATTATGGACTATTATGAAGAGAGAGACTTGAAACATGTAGGTGTTTTTTAGAAATTACAGCTATAATGTTGGAAAGCTGACATTAGAGGAGAGCACCAGTAATAAGTCGTGGGAACTGTACTTTTTTAGCCATGTTAGCGGTGTGGACCACCACTCCGATCCAAACTGAACTATTGTTTAGACTGCTATGATACTCAGTGAAGATGTTCATCTCCTAACTGTGTAAGAAATGTGGACAGTTTTAGGAGGGGATTTCTTTATGTCATTAATACTGTATCATTTTCACTATTAATCAAAGGTGTTGTACAAATTAAATGTGTTATTATTATAGTACCAAATATTATAAAGACACATTCTTCATGACTAATCTGTTATATTGTGGTATATCTCCTAGTGGTGAGTGTTTCTTGTCTTTTCTAAAATTGTCTTTTTGTTGCTCATCAGAAGTGTGTGGTCAAGAAGAGCAGTTTAGTTTTCACTTATTATTTTTACTGGCAGGAGGCGGCAGCAGTGGAAGTGGGTAGGACGTGCATTTTCATCTGATAACATTTTTCGGGCCGTTAGACACTGCATGGACTGGTATCACCTTTATCACACATTTACAAACAAATAATACTACATGAAAGCAGCAGCACACATGTAAAACTCCAGATGACGGGAAATTTGAGTTTAATGTGGTTTTAATTATTTTTTAAGGCTATCATCCATTGCCATATTAGAAATGCTGCAAGATAATGGCTGATAAATCTATCAAGCTTTTCAGACGCCCAACAATTCAAACTTTTGTTGTTTAGAGGTCAGATCTCTTTTAGGGCTCCCCTGTAATTTGAACACTGCTAACAGGATAAACTAAGATGGCAAACATTACCTGCGAAACATCAGCATATTAGCATTGACATGCTGAGCATATTAGCCAGATGTTAGACTTTTAGTCAGTAATTAACTATAGTTTACCTTCAAATTACCAAAGCTTTAGCTACTCATTTTTCTTAGACTATGGATGAACCTAGAACAGTTTCCTTCTTTCAGAAAGATCAGTGTGTCTTTCACTTAGTGCACTAAGTGAGCTGACTTAAGCTCCCACTTCACCTAATGTCTGAGACAACTCTAGTATTGTTTTAAAAGCTATAAATACAGAAGTGACCAAAGACAGTGCCAGAAAAAACAAGGAGTTGATGCATTTAAACCAAAAATAAGTGATGACAGAGCATCGCAGTCGACAGAGACTTGGCTTGAGAACATTGCAGCCATGTTTGTGAATTGACAACAGTAGTGTGTGTGTGTGTGTGTGTGTGTGTGTGTGTGTGTGTGTGTGTGTGTGTGTGTGTGTGTGTATACAGAGAGAGAGAGAGAGAGAGAGAGAAGCAGTTTATGCAGAGCTGAGCAGTGTGATTAGAATTCCTGTCACAGTCCGGCCCTTTACTGGGCAGAGGAAGAGAGGGAACGATGGAGAATGAAGGTGGGAGAGAGAGTGGAGGAAAATTGAAGAGAGGGAGATAGAAAGGGGAGACAGAGGCAGACAGGACGTGAGGAGAGCGCAGTGCAGAAGGGAGAATGGAGGGGGGAGAAAATTGAAGAGATGGAGGGCAGGGGAAAGGGAGAGAAAGTATTGATTCAGATCTCGCTCTGGTGACTCACATCACAACCTAATTCGCTGACCGGAGACTGTGACAGCAGCAGTGATACAAGATATATATCTGATCCACCACAGCTAACTGACTTACGAGTTTGGTGATATTTGGTTGTATTAAACCCCTGTTCTGAATTTTTTTGGGGGTCAGTTTTAATTTTATTTCTCTTCCTCACACACCTTTGCTTAGAGAGAGAGAGAGAGAGAGAGAGAGAGAGAGAGAGAGAGAGAGAGAGAGAGAGAGAGAGAGAGAGAGAGAGAGAGAGAGGAGACGACATTGGATTATCATATCAACCAATTGCATGAAAAGACCTGCAGACGCTGCAAGGGGTCGCACTCTAAAAAAGTTGGAAACTTTGTCAGAGCATCAAATATTTACCAGTCCACAGCTGGAAACAGTCCCTTACAAATGCACTATTTACTCCTGTTTAAGTAACATTTGCTAAAAACAATGAAATGAAACCTTGTATTTGTGACCTGTTTTTTTAAAGATTCACATGACGGATCAGATGACATTGGGTGAGTGTAACAGACATAGAAGAGAGTATTTTTGGTATATTTGGTTTGGGTCTTTTCACTTGTTGACAATAAAGAAAATATTCTTTAATTTAATGAATAATAATGTGGGTTTTGTTCTGTTTCTGTTGATATGTTTGAGTAATGTCCTGACATTGACAGCTGCTCTGATTTGAACTAATTCCTAAACCTTTGATCATAAAACAAAAAAGACGATTGGAGCAAATGATTAAACTCCTCCCTGCACATCTTGCAAAATGCATCTAAGCTAATAATTACTTCTAAGCAAAAACTCTAGAAAAGCTGAATTTATTAGCCAAGTTCGTTTGTTACTTAATTTCAAAACCCTCCTTCATGTGTGTGAGTACCCCTCCCACCACCTGAGAACGCTGAGACCAGCAGCAGACAAACAAACACCTCAAACAGCAGAGTATTTTTGTGCTGTTTTTCTCAAGTAGGGAAAACATGCTGGAACAATGAGTCTGGAACGGACAACACAGATACACAAACAGCAGGAAATGCGGAGACAAGACACTCCTACGAATGCTAAAAGATGAGCTTGACTCAGATTAACACAAACAAAGACTTAAAAAACAAGAGATCAACCGGGTCTAAACAGGTCGTTCAAGACTCACCGTCTTCCCTGCATTCTTCTGGTGGCTTCGCTTTCTTCGCGAGCCGAGGATCTAGCCATGATGTAGTTTTGGTGTTGTGACTGGAAAAGAAGAAAGAGACGTGTCAGTGAAGGCAATAAGGAGAGGAAAGGGGCAAACAGAGGTCAATGAGAGACTGACAGTAAGGTAAAGAGAAAGAGATGAGTGCAAAGCAACACTAATTACCTGTGTGTGTGTGTGTGTGTGTGTGTGTGTGTGTGTGTGTGTGTGTGTGTGTGCATGTGTGTAGGGGCAAAAAGAAAAAAGGGGATTTCGAAGGTAAACTAAATGGCCATTAATCCACTAATTAGCCCTCAGCCACTAATTAGTAAGGGTGAGAGGAGAGGGCAAAAGTTTACATGGGTGTTCACGTGCCTGTGTGTGTGTGTGTGTGTGTGTGTGTGTGTGTGTGTGTGTGTGTGTGTGTGTGTGTTTGTGCATATGGGGAGATCTGATTACCTACATTAAGTTACATCAATTATTCAACACAGAGGCCAGTGCTACATGTAAAGTTTATATACCACACCGTACATAAAACATGTTTCTAAAGTGGGTGCACTGAGTTGAGTTGCATTACATTTGTCAGCAACCTTTTTATCATCATGCCATAAATGAAACACATAACCCTCTGTAACACAACAGACACACAAGGAATCTGATGTTGTCTGAGGGTAAAACTCTTCATATGTAAAAGATTTTTTAAAAACCATTCATATTTTCTCTTACTCGATGAAGTAGACCTCCCCTTTCTCTGTGTAGGCCATCTCCCAATTGTCGGGCAGAGGACCAAGCTCTTCCTCATCTACATCTGGGACTTTGTCGGGGGATTTAGAGGGAGATTTCGGGACCTCTTCTCCTTCGACGGGAGGCTCGGTGGAAGCCGGGGCCTGGATGGACGCTTCAACCGCAACCTCCCCAGAGGCGTCTGTACTCTTGTCCTCATGTTCACTGGACTCTGTGAAGCGTGCACACACACACACACACACACACACACACACACACACACATACACAGTTATTCTCACATACAATCTGTTCCTCTCCGTCTAGTTTCCACAAAACGCCACTCTGACTCTCTTTGGCCACAAACACACACACATGAAGACCTGGATGCACACTGCACACGCCATGCATGATGAGTCACAGCCATGCCACTGCAGAGCAGGGCTATGAACCCTCGGGAGAGAGAGAGAAAGAGAGGGAGGAAGAGAGAGAGAGAGAGAGAGAGATAGAGAGAGAGAGAGAGAGATTGGGTCCGAAGACGATAAGCATGAGGAGAAAACAACATGGGGATGTCAGAAATGGAAAAACAGAGAAAGACAGAGACTTAAGGGGTCAGAGACTGAGTCAGAAACACAAGGAACAGTATTTTAGAGTGAGGAGAATAGCTGGTGGCAAGTCAGTGGAAGAAGAGCATGCGATAGAGAAGAGGAACTATATGATTCTATAATATTTATGTATTACAGTTAAGAGAGTTTGTTCCAAACTTGTTATTCTTGATGCAAGCCTTTTCTGTAGTATCAGTATTAAAATTACAGTTTTAAAGCAAGTCAAAGAATGTATTTCTGTTACAGTCAATGGAAAAAAGTTGTAAGTAAAAATAGCACAATCAAATAAAAAGCACATGTTGCAAAAACCCAGACCAGAAAGAGGAAAGAGAAGGAAGAGAAAAGGGCAGTCCATAGAGATGAAGACAGAGGAGGAGAGGTCAGGAGAAAGAGGATGGTAGAGGAGAGGAAGACGGGGGGGAGAGTTGGCAGTATTAATAGAAACAAGGACAAAGGCCAGTGGCGAGAGAACAAAGACAGCAGGAGAGATGGAGAAATGAGAGGATAGGGAGACAGGGTTGAAGCCAAAATGAGACTCTGGACAGTGATAATAGTGGAGACATTAAAGTGCCCTTGTGCATTCTGTTACATAAGGTTATTGAGACCCTGTGAAGTTCACACTCATGCAAGCAAAGTCTGTTAATGTGTGTAATGACTGGTCAGAGTACAGTTTAGGGTCAGATTTATAGCCATCTGTACTGGTTGGACCATATAAACTGCAGACATGAAACTGGACTAAAGGAGAAAAGAGACTCCTTATTTATCAGTGAGGGACAATAAAAAGGTACCGTAACAATTGTTATGACAACTGGCTTGTTCCTCAGGTTTTACTCAATCATATCAGCGAGACAGCAATAAATAACCCACAGGACAGCCCGGGTCTTCAAGACACATTTTCTCCTTGTCTAAATATGTTGTTGTAAAATGTCTTCATGGTCATGGCATTTGTGAAACAGACCATGTTTGAATGTAATTTCAGTTGTGAGTAGATGGAAAATGTGGTAAGAAAAAAAACAACACAGAAAATGGATGTTTTTCTCTTTCACTAGTTCTCCATCCTATATTACCTGGTGTGATAGCCACCCCGTTGCCGTTGACAACTGGGCTCTCCTCTTCCTCCTCCTCAGGCGGCTCCAGGCTGGCGCGCTGCTCCATGTTGCTGACTGACTGGTTCCTCTTCCTCTTGCCCTGGGCGCTGGGCCGGGCTCCGGGCAGCAGGGCCTCACTCACATTCAGAGGAGGAGCTGCGGGAGACGGCTCCGCTGGAGGTTTTGGTGTGCCGTAAAAGTTATCTGAGGGCGAGAGAGGCACAGCAGCGTTTGTGTAAGAGGCCACTTGAAAAGAGGGATCGCAGGTGATGTAACAAGCCATCTGGCAGGCAGAGTGGAGGTCCAAAGCTTGTGGGTATCTGCAGCTTTGAACAGATACATGTCTTTTAAGATGCAAGACTTGTAAGAAGAGTTCAGCAGAGCTAATGTATATGCTGTTTTTTACTGATCATTTTAATACTTCTGAACAGCTAGTAGTAGTCAACATACAGAGTATTTAGCCTTTGTTGAATAAGAAGGAGATAACTGAGTCAATCATACATTTAGAGTTAATCTGGTTTGTGTTTTGTTAGAAATATACAGATCCACTTTGTGCACCTACAGCAAGAGAATCCCCCTTCCCCACTGTCATTTATACATTGAATACAGCTTTTGCATTGCTCCAATATTAAATTAGCAGATTCACACATTTGCTAGCTCTGAAAGCCTAGACCAGCTGTCCATTTCCCTTAATTGAGCTGAATCTCCCAAAACTACAACTGTTCTTTGGATTGAAGACATACTGTAGGGCTCTATGTTGGTCTCAGGGTGAATGCAGTGAGAGTAGGAGGAATAATAACATATCCCATTTAGAGTTAGTGTTTGAATAATGGCCTCATCCCCCACATCTCATCATCAACTCCCAAAGAGCAGACAGTGTCCTTAATGGGCTTGGGATTTCAGCTTCTCCTGAGGAAAAAAAAACGTAAGCATCCAAAATATAAATACAGAACTTTCAATATGTCTCCATTGGCAGACTATGTCCAATTTTATGATTAAAGAAATCTTAATGAAGTTGGAAGTTAAGAAAACCCTGTCACTGTAGTTTTGCTTCTTTTTTAAAAACGTATTTTACAACATAATAGCTGTGCACTTAGGCTACAACTTTAGTGTCTTAGTATAATGTATGTATGTATTACTATTGACTTTTCATGAAAGTCATAAAAAGGCTGCACTTAGTTATTCATACTTAAATTTACATGTATACAGTACAGTCAAACTACAATAGAAAATAGGCGTTTTAAAGGTGCTTAACTGATTGTATACACCTCAAGTAAACTGTGCCTCCCATATAATGTTGACACCATTTAACACAAGAGATAATGATAACAGCATTTTGATTTTTGATTGAGAATGTCCTCAGACCTTTGATGAAACATGGGATGCATCTTGAGGCTACACTACCTGTATGGAATATCTTAGCAGGGAGAAACAGATTGTTAACAAAACTGTACAGCACCACATGATCTGTATGAACGCAACTTCAGCTGCGTCATTCCACCCATGTTGGTGCAAGCAAATTTGTTTGGAGGCGCAAGCACGAAAATAAAAACAAACCACATAAATAGCACTGACCCTCTCTAATTCCACACCCACTGTAATGGCACTTCTGGTAAGGAAACTGAAGTGTACAGTACAGAGAAATGGAAAGACATGATTTATGTTTTATTAGAGAGGGAATCATTAATATAATAATATATATATTTCCTTTTTGGATTTCTTTGTGCTATATACAGTACTGTATATTGACACAGGTATGTTTCTTCTCTCTGCTCTTAAACCACAATAAAGTTCAACTTTTGAAATTTAAATGAGACCCTCGCTGTAAGGGAAATAAATTTTATGATTAAATATTGAGTGTGAGTGAGAGACAGATACTGTATGTGTTATTTTATAATCCTCCAAAGTGGAAAAGGAGTAGGGGTTTCACAAAGAGAAAACACAGAGGGAGGACAGGGGCAATGGGAGGAGAACAGCTGAGCAAAGAAGAGGGAAGGAGACAGCAATAAAGGACAAAAGGAGGATCAGCAATAAAGACTCTGCAGACATCAGTTTGCTTTCATACCAGCAGGAGGCGGATAGATATTAGGAACAGCTCCATCACAGCCAACAAATTTCCCCAGTAAGTACACTTACCCTGATGCCCACTGTACAGAATTATTAAATTGTGACTAAAATACAAAATGTGCACACACAGGCACATGTAAACAAAGACACACGTACAGTATGAAACTGCAAAAGCAGCAAGCAACAACCTGTAAAAGCTTAAGGACAACCTGGATAGATGCTTCACAAATCATAAAGCTAGGTTCCTCCTGATGCACCACATTGGTTTTAAAAGCAATGTTCCCTTAATCTTGAATGCTCCTGGTTTCGCCTGAAGGCATCATGGCTTTATGAACAGTTCAATATCAACCTTCAGCTCTGACTCATCTCACATCATCACATACGTAAGCCGCTATGTGCGCACACACACACACACACACACACACACACGTACTGCAATTACCTTGAAGAGTTTCCTCATGATAATGCATGTCTAATTTTTGCCTTTTTCACTGCTTTCTAAATCTTTCTCCTCCTTTTAACCTCCTGTGTCCCATTCCTCCTTCTTTTCTCCACTTTCAGTTATTTGAATGTTTATTACAAAATGATTTGCAGCACCTTCAGTGCAGTCACCCAGAAAGAGACAGCTTCTCCCAGTGGGCATAAGTAAGCTCTGTGTTAAGGGAAACATACACTGTAAACACACATAGACACACAATTATGACAGGAACACGCGGAAATTATGTCAATACCAACACACACAAGCGTACATGTGCACATACAACTCCTTACACGTACACACACACACACACACACACACACACACACACACACACAAACACCATATTCACACAGATCCATACACACAATTTGTGTGAGTGTGTTCAGCCACACATGCTCACAATTGCTACTGGGCAAATGAACCAGCAAATCCCCCATCTGTAAATGTATCCCTGACAGTGTAGCAAAGCAGATGCACAGACTTGACATGACTTGGAAATGGCATTCGTCCAGCTCTACCTCTCCCTGTCTGTCTGTCTGTCTGCCTGTCTCCCTGTCTCCCTGTCTGTCGGTCCACCCCCCACCCTCCCCCAGCCTCTCTCTCTCTCTCTGTCTCTCACACACACACGCACACACACACACAACCAGCCGTTCAACAAACACCAGATGCACCAGAAGAAGCTGTAACACATGATTCGGTACATAACACTCATTTTGTGTACTTAAGCTATGTGTAAGAGCATCACTTGACACACCTAATCCATCAAGTAAAGACATCTACTCTGCTGCATGAGAACACAGATTACATTTAAAAATAGCAAAAATTGCTACATGGAAACACACGTCCCCGTTTTTGCTCCCAAAGCACCTGCACTTGTCTCGCACAGATGCAAAATGCTTCCTGCATAGCGGCAACAGCGGTCCTACAGCTCACCTTCATAGGTTCCACTCTCTAGCAGGGCTCCACTTTGCTCCAGTTCCATAAAACGCTCCACACTCACAAAGTTGTAGTCCACCCCTGGCACCTCCCCCTCCTTAGGCTGCCTGGTTGTACCTGCAGGAATAGAGAGAAAGAGAGGGAGAGGTCATCAGAGCCAAATAGGGCACTTGAGAAGAAAAGGCAGGAAGGCAGAGAAAAAGGGCTGGACAGAAAAAAATGGCAGATTTGAGGCTACAAAGTGTATGAGAGGAAGTGGGAGGGGAAGAAGGAAATGGAAACAGAAGAGGCTGAGTGAGGAGTCATCACTTGTGATAGCCAAATCCATTCACACAATTGTGTGTGAATGACAGTGAGAGAGAGACAACTAGAGAGGAGCAGGGAAAGTATGCTGAAACAACAAATTGCCATCGTCCAGTTCATACAAGCTAATCCGGCACTGTTTTAGTAATGAGTCAATCAATACACCACTTTTACCAAGCATAACTCAAACCTCCTTACATAACACACAATACTGTGCCGATTGGATTATTGTCGAAACAGCAGGAATGCAGAAGCACCGCATTACCATACAGCAATTACAGCCTTCCTACATAAACGCTCTAGAGATCTCCATCTGAGCTACGGTAGCTAGGCTCGGCTCAGCTCGGCTGTGTGATGGCAGCGGTGGGAGTTTTGAGTTTAATGAGGTGCTGTGTTTGTGTCTCTGCCAAGTGGACTTTGAGCTCAAGCTCAGTGAAGTCTGCTGGTGTTGATTCCTGCTCTCCATTGATCATGCCTGAAACCACTCATTGGCCCGGGATGCGGAGGGACTTCACTCTCAGAGATTTTTCCCAGAACTCAGGCCCGCATGGTTAAAGTAAGTCAGATTGATCTGGGCTTGCATTTGCCAGAACATCAGGTCTGACTGTAGAATAAGATCTGTGCTCCAACAGTGTATACACATCTGAAAAGGCGACCAGTAGTTGTCACATGTGTGGGAAAAAACAGTTCATGTGCACAGGTATGAATGGAGCCTATGAAACACTTGGAGCATAATTGCAGGATGAGCTGTGGGAAATTAAAGCAGCAAGAGGTGGATGTGCTGTAGACATGCATACTGCATGCACGCACGTAAGCACGCACTAACAGGGGAATTTTATGCCAGCGCAGCAAACACTCAGGGCCTGATTTACTAAAGGTCTGCGTGTGTAAAAACGTGTGCAAACTTGACATCACCCTCAAAAAATGTGCAAGCTGATCTACTAACGCAGCGCACTGAGGTTTGCGTCAACTGTGCAAGATAGTACGTGCTGTCCATTTAGTACGTTTGCCATAATGAATATGTAATGTGGGGTGTTTCAACCCCAGTGTGCAAAATACAGGGAGGAGAAAATGCAAATATGTTATTTAGCACACGCATTGTGATTTACCAAACCTGAAGGTAATTTTACTGATGCTAACTGCGTCTGTAAATAATACCTTTGAAGGACAGGTATTAACCAGCTGATCACTGTGCTCAGATGACTTCTGTTACTGTAGAGAGGAGGAGACGGAGGCACAATAACAGAGTACGCACAGGATGGAGTTTTTCCACCTGTGTTATAATTTTGGAGTGGAATATTTTTGGTTTTACTAACATCATTGACTTTGTCACAAATACTCTCCCATATGTCGGTTTCTCTGGTAATATTTGTTTTTGTTATATCTCAATATATTAGTTAACTTCTTCCACTAGAACATGATCACATTTCATTTTGCGCTTGCAGCTTTCTGCTCGTCCAAACTCTCCATTCAGACACGCAAAACCCTCATTTAAATACTGCTGTCTCCACCCTGTTGCACCTGTTTTCATTTACGCAGTTATTCTTAGTAGGTCACCCACAAAACGCACGCAAGCAAACGCACAATCTATTGCACATTTTACCTATGTAAATCAGGCCCTCTGTGCCTTAACCACATCACCTACACCTGGATAAAGAGTGACAACTACGCGTGCGCACAGGCACGCGCTAGGCGAGAATAGCAAATAATGAAGGGTGATAAGTGTCATGCCACGTGTGAACACAGCGGACGCCTGTGTGCATGCTCGTCTCAATGTACAAGTAATTATTAACTTTATGATGACGAATTTTGAGTTTAATAGCTGCTTCGCTTCACATTAATTCAAGCAGTGCATGTATTCCCAGGAGAAAACGATGAGACTGTTTAGGCTATTTAAGTCTACACGTTAACACCTTAAGGCGTCTGAAGCGTTGGCTTTAGTACAATAGTGACACGTGTTAACGCCTATAACGTGTTAACGCCTATAACACATAACTAGAACATTTTGCAGATTCCGTGGTTGTTGAATAAATGTTAACATTTTCTAGAATTTTATATTAACCCTCTAACAGTATAGATCCATTTCTTCTTGAAGGGTAGGGACGCCTGCAGGGGAAGACGCCATTTGTCCAAAACTCTGCAACAGAGCATTGTAAAATTCAAAAGTTTATATTTATTGAAAATAATTTCCTAAATTCAGAACACATTTTACCTAACGAAATGATCTGCTTCAATCCATATTTGTTGGTGTTTAGCCTTTCTGAAACAACTTTTTCAATTCAGTCAAAAAATCTTTTTCCTCCCGCTTGCCGCATGCAGTAATTATTTGTACATTGAGACGAGGGTGCACACAGGCGTCCGCTACGTTCACACGTGGCACGGCACGAATAACCCCTCACTATTTGATTTCCACAAACATTACACAACGTGTGCCTGTACGCTCGTGTAGAATTGTACTTAACAGTCACGCATTGTATTCATGTCACATATTTGAGGCACTATTTACTCGTCATGCACGCGTATGCGCTACAATGTGTGCACCGCGTTTGCGCGACGGCTACGTGACACTTGTCTGGCCATTGAAAGTGAATGGAATTTATACGCGCACGTTAGAGGTTTGATGTCATTGTGTAGGCACTGCGCACAGTGTTTAAGTATAGTGTGCTGGCATAAAATGCCCCCGATACGCACACACGTGCACATACACACATATACGTAAACACTCAGTGAGTTAATGGGGAGCTAGTCATCTCGTGGAGTACAGGATCCTCTAACTCTCCCCAGAGTGTGATATCTTAATCATTAGATATCTATTGATCGTCTGTCACCACTCTGCTCCTGTACTGCATCTACTGAACAATCTCTACTGTATTTTCTTCACTGCTGGGAGCAGAGATGGCAGCTTAGCAACATGTAATTAGCAAGAAAGTGATGCCCACTCCATCAGAAACCCTTTGGTCCTCTATAAGGATATCCAGCACTGCCATGCTGTGCGTACAGGTTTGTGTACTCATTTCTCTGAGTGTGTGTCACCAGCCACATTGTTTGAGGCACTCTGACTCTGATCAACACTTACACAAGGCTCAATAATGCACATGACTATTGTTGATTTAATTCTCACAGCTGTCAGAGAGGTCTTTCCAGCAGATGTAATTATGTACCAACATTCATATGATATCTGGATGGTTTATTATATCTCATGACCTGTTGTGTAACACCTCAAACACACTTGATTGGTTGTTTTTAATAGCTTGAGGAGAAGTTTCAATCCTAGATGAGATCTGTGTTTTTGACTTCTACACAAATGAAACACAAATGAGGCCTTTTCTAATAAAGTGATCCAGCACCAGTGCCTAGATGAAAGTATCTGTGAGCTACAGTAATATATCCATGTAGATTAGTGATACTGATATCTGGCATCCTTGTTCACAATCTGACTGTTGTGGGTTACATTTGGCAGGCTTACCATACAAAAAAAGCTTGACAGATGGCAACATTTTGAACTACTGAACTGATTTGAATAATCACTTCTCTGATTCAGTCTACAAGGTTATAAGATTGACAAAGGTGGGTACATCAAAAGGCTATTTTATTGGATTGCATTATTTTATCAGGTGTTTCTGATATTTTGTCCACCCCGTTTAAATAAAGACAGCCACATAAAGTTCAAAAATTGCTATAATCTTTTATTTCCTAAAAGAAATGCCTTTGTGAAGCGACTTCACAGGCCAGTGCTGTGGAGCTCAGTCCATGAACTATTCTGCATGTTAAACTAAAAAATCTATCTTGAAGAGGACCATCCATCCAGCGCGTAGTGTTACTCTGAATACCACAGCCAGGCAGGGCCGGTCGCCTTCCACTGGGTACAGCTATTGATCTGTAAGATCAGAATGAAATTATTCTGCTGCCCACACCAGAGTAGGCCGAGCATGCTGGAATACTGATGACCTGCCGATGGCCTTCTCCCACAGCTTCCTTCGCCAGACACACTAACAGAGAGAGAGAGCATCGTGTTGGATCTGAGCTGGGAATATTGATCAACTATCTGGTCTTGAGATAGGCAGATAGGCCAAATGTGCTTCTTTTCCTCCTTCCTTCCTTTTCACACATTTCTACTGAGAGCATGGTTGGAGCATTACCTGTTTTTCTCCTTCGCTCTCTGCTCACACTCCTGCTTTCCCCTTGGCAACACCCTGTAAATAACTGTGAAGTGAACCTTTTTATTAAAACGAACTGTCCCCAGCAAAATCTATATTGTGCTCCCTCTGCCCCTGTTGCTACTTTTCTTTCTTCGTCTATCTTTAACCTTACCAACTCCCTTTTTCTCATCCTTGAAAACTCCCAGGTAGAGGCCAAAAATAATAAAAATACAATCTATAATTGATGGAGCCCTGTGGATGAGCGGTGAAAAGTCTTCAGCTCAGTTCAAGTCAGTGGATTCTGTCTTCATATTTTCTGCACATAGCCACACAAACTCCTAAGTCAAGCTTTAAGAAATGAGCTGAACAACGCAGGACAAGCTGCACAGGTGCTCAAATTAAACAATAGCAGCAGACTGTACCACGAGGAGGCAGTGACGCTTCCCCTGAGCCCAAAGCACTGCTGCTGTTGACTATTGATTGGATGTCGTGCTCTCACTAATAAAGGATAAAGTCGGCTGTGTGCCAAAAATGGTCTTTGCATTGCAATCAGTCACTGTAGCCAAACCTCTCAGAGGTGAAGCTGTGAGTAGGAGTAGGCGCGCCAGAGATTTATAGCTTAAATGACTTAAATCTATAATAGCACAGGAAAGCTTTGGAGCTGCCACTTTAGGGGGTGAAGACATTCTCTGCCTCAAACCATGACGACTGAGCACCACAGAATATTTTCACAGTGGTGGAAGTGTGAGAGAGAGAAAGAGAAAGAGATTACGTAGAAATATAACAAGGAAAGTCCATTTGGAGCTAAAGCTAAAATAGTGGATATACTAAAATAACTCAGCTGGGTGTCAGACGATAAGAGGACAAAGACCTTTGTTGAATTATAGAATGGCAGGCAAAGAAAAACTGAAGCAGAGAGCAACAGAGAAGGAGACAGTGAGAGGGGAAAAGGCATGATTGGTTAACCTTGCTGTGCATCCACAGCAGCTTGTGATGTGAGTTTGAAAATGTTCACGTGTATGCATCCGCATGAGGAATGTTTGTATAATTAGACAGGAAGTCACCAAGAGGGATAAGCAGAGCGGGGGAGATTCAGAGCTAAAAATAGACTATCGATGGACTGATTATCATAATAAAGGGTGGGGGGAGGTGGACAGATGATGCAGTCTCAGCGTGCGTATGTGTGGGAACATGGATGAAGGAGGCAGTGAGTTAGTGTGTGTTTCATATTAATAGTTAATACTTGAAGTCTAGATATCATTATTACCTCCAGAGGTTTGAGACTCATTTTTGAAAAAATGACTCCTACAGAAAAGACAGAGCAACAAGCCCAGATGATGAACAATGGGGGGACAAAATGTTCTCATGGCTCCCACCTGAGCTTCCTGCTTTGTGTCTCAGTGCACACTTATACAGATTGTGTTTGTCTCACAAACCCCTCTTGGTTTCATCCTATCATCCATCAGAGCCATCGGGCTGCTTCGAGAGTCGAGTGAATTTCTTACAGAGGAAACACAAAATTCAACAGTTACTAAAAATATTCTCTAAAAGGTGAACAGGCGCATCACTCTTTCCCAATGATCCCTATGTGGACTGAATGAGGTAGATTCAAACATGCAGGTAAAGATTTTATAGTACACCTGTCCCCTAAGGGTTTAGTTTAAGTCTAACCTAAACTAATATTACTGTATGCAGTGGAAAGAGACACATTTCTTGTCTGAATGCATGTCTTTTATCTGAATTGAATCATGTTCCTCATGGCTGTTTGTTCAACTTCTTCAAACCTGCATGCCCATCCACAAACATTTATTTCAATTTCTAGTAAAGATCCCAAGAGCTCTAACTATGTGCAATATTTCACTCTAATATATATGAAGGAGGTCTATGAGATTATGAACAAAACTTAAGAATTTTCCCATTCAGTGTAATTGTGCAGCCATAATAACCTCCTATCTAATCTTGAAGCTACCCAAGGGGGAATTTAAGAGGAACATTGAGTTTCAGGAAGCGTGATACAATGCTGAAACCATGGGTTGAAAAAAAAATACAGAGACAGAAAACACTGCCCTCAAAACCCTGAACTTGTTTACCCAGCATCCTTTTCAACACAGAGCAATCAGAGCACCATGGCAGCAAGAGAGCAGAGAGGAATGCAATGACTGTCTGTGTTTGTTTCTTTCACAACGCACACTGCTGCTTTCTTATTTATTTACTGTCTCATTCTGATCCTACCATTGGCCTGTCTATCTATCTATCTATCTATCTATTTATCTATCTATCTATATTATCCTTTCTCTTGTTCCTCATTTTACCGCGTCACACTTCCATCCATTTCTCATTCACTCACAGTTCAGCCCCCCCCCCCACACACACACCTCCTTTTCTTCCTCCGGTTGGCAGATGTGAAGTGTGACAGCATGTCTATAGGAGAGGTATGATCGAGCACACACACACACACACACACACACACACACACACACACACACACACACACACACACACACACAGAGGGATCCTTATTTACACTACAAAGCCCCAGCCACAGATGCAGCGACGCAACATGGCAACACTGACAGGAGTGTCTGCTACCACGACAACACGCCAGTGCCTGGCAACACAGTCTTGCCATGGTAACAAGATGGAACATCTATGTTAGCTGTATAAAAACAATATTTATGTCAGATATAACACTCAGCCATTGTGCACACACAGCCTTTTCACTAGTTAGAGTCTCAGGGGCCCTGAGCTTGAGCCCTTTTGGTCTGCAGAGCTGCAGGTCTGTGCTTCTCGCTACCTCGCATTTCATCAATCAATTACTGTCACAGCTTGGCCACTGAGAGCTCACACCTGGTTACCTCAGAGTAATTCAGCTGGCGATAAAGCGGGCAGGTTTGACTCCGATGGGGCTTGCAGGCTGGGAGGACTGGGGGACTTGGATGTCACCTCTCCAGTGTAAACCACTCTCAGGGGCTGGAGGATGCTCTGCCCCCATGGAATCTGTCTTGCCACAGTCAGCGGTGAGGATAGCGTGTGGGACGGATGTGAGATTGGGCTGCTAGCTTAGTTAAAGATACACTGAGCTTAAAAGCTAATGGCAGATTGTTGTATACACAGTCTTTTAGTCTGGAGTCTGTTTTTACAATCAGAGACAGAGTGTTAAAGGGCTGATTGAGCTGAGATAAGGGCCTGCAGTCAACATCTGGTCATCCAGTTTATATAAAGCCTGTATCTAGGTTTTTTTAAAGGTTGTATAACATGTTGTCATGTTGTCACAGGTTGTCATTCGTCAGAGGATTGATGCCAGAGGGAGAGTGAATATATGGACAAAAGATAGTGGTGTGCTGCAGAAGAACACAAAGAACAACTTTTTGAGGACTGTGATGAACAATGAGTGATATCTCTCATCCCTGAAATATTTCCCTTGCTGTCTGTGTAGTTTTCTCAGATGGACCGACACCAGGGCTGAGCTCAGCGTCTTGTGGAGACTTGGCTATTTGAACCACCCAATTGCATGAGCAACGACACGGAGGAATGAGTGGAGCTCACCGGGGTTCAGATGAGGCTGGAGCCTTTCTTGTTGTTACCATCCAAAGGCATTTTGCATATATTGTGGTCCGTTAGCTGATACAGCACAGAAGGTTTGGTGGTAATTGAATCCCCGAGACCCACAGTAATAACAAAACATTTCACAAGTACTACCTGTGCCATCACTACAGTATGTGAGTGCACAGAGTATTAAATAGCTTGCATTAGTAGCTCAAAAGAGAAACAGAAAGAGAATTTTTTTTTCTAAAAAGGCAGTTAACATACAGTACATACAAAATTATTTCAGTGAGCTTTTAATCTCACTGAGATTTTAAATTTTGTAAAAGAAAGAGCTGGTATTGGATCTCTGCTGTACTCTGAATTTAAGCCAAATTAGCAACTGTATTGGAAGAGAAAAAGTCAGATCAGTAAATTCCTACATATTTGGATAACTATTTAAAGCTGAATTTGAGCTTGCAATTACAGCCTGCTTTTGTAATGATCACCTGTCAATGACTACAACAAAGTGATAAAGAGATGAAGGAATTAATAAGAGAACGTAACATCCAGTCAACCAAAACTAAATAGCTAAAACTTGATAAAAAATGTCAGGTTTTAAAAAACAGGTGCATCAAGTCAGCAGTTTTTTCATAAAGTGTCTGTCAGGTTCACTCGAGGCTCTAAAGACAACTGTGTTGCTCAGTAGATCTATGTCTGGTGTAGCTGGTGCCTGGGTGACATTGAGAAATTGCCCCTGTACTGAGGTGTTTCCTGTGGTGATGAAAATCAGCTCTGATAGACTGAAAAGCACCTTTATTAGTCTGCAGACGCAGGATGACAGTGGGGGTCATGATGATGTATACATACAGAGCTGGTGTGTAATGTTTGGTATGCAGTGTGTGTAGCTGTGTGTGTGTGTGTGTGTGTGTGTGTGTGTGTGTGTGTGTGTGTGTGTGTGTGTGTGCACGCGTGCATGCGTGTGTGGAGAGAGTAAACATTTAAGCTCTCTGAAGTGTCAGCGCTCTCTGACCATCACAGGATGAGCGTCTCAATGAGCACCTGGCTCATCACCGCACATTACTCTTCTTCTCTTAGAAGTAGCACAGACGGAGACGGGGGGTGGGGTTGATAAGGACAAGGGGTAAAACTAGAGGCAGGAACACAAATAGAAAGTCTTCAGAAGTTCATTTTCTGATTAGCTGCTGAGTGAGAGGATCATACTGCAGAGAGCAAAAGAGATGAGATGACACCTGTCCAGAGCTTAACACAGAGAGCCCTTTGCAAACATAACCAATTCATTAATCATGTTCAATATTTGCTATTTTCATTTCATAAAATTCATATCATTCCCTCGCAGTTTCTTTCATCTGTGGAACAACATTAATCCAGTGTGCCAATCAAACTGCAGGGAGCACAGAACCACATCAAAGCATGTCAGCCAGCCCTTTAACAAGAGCAAGCCAGCAGGCAAATCACTCCTTTAAGGAGAGATTCCCTGTAGGGATCATATATTTCGCTCTCTCTCTCTCTCTCGCTCTGTGTCTCTCGCGTATAGAGGCAAGCACACACAACATCGACACAGAATGGCGTGTAACACTCCCATTATTCATTTATCAGCTCAGCCTATTAAATTTCAACACAAACAGAATAATCAATGCGACAGCGTAAAATACACATATAGTACGTACATGTGCATTCATACATAAGCAGTGTGTTTTGGATACACACATATACACACTCACTCTCCCACAGAAACACACACACACAAGAAAGTAATCTTATCTTTATCACATCATTCAGCTTCACTATTATCATCCTGACAACCATCCTTAAACAACAAGATTAGGGTTAAGGCCCACTTACACAAAAACTATGAAGATGACACAAATCACCAATCAAGCAGGAATAAAAAGAAAGTGTTCCAACTACAAAAGCGTCCAAATACTGAACCTATATTCTTGCTTAAATTTCAGAACATTTTTTTGGGAGGCAAAAATCATATTTTCCATCAGTCAGTCAAATTAAAAATCAAACACAGATGGGAGGTGGGAGAATTTGGTAGCTCTTTGCAATACCGGCTTCCTTTGCTGAGGAGATGAATGTTCTGAGTGTGTGTTTGGAGGTGCAGATCATTAAATGTCCATCTGATTGCACATTACAAATAGCATGATGAATGAAACTCCAGCTTTCCTACAACAGCACCGGTAACCAAGCTGTCAGAACATGAAGGTCATTAAAGTGAGAATGTACAAATAACCGTGAGGAAGCAGAGAAAACTACAATATGAGGCCTCAGCTGGCAGACGCACTGACTGCTGTCATACTCATGATCCTTGGTCTGGAGCTGATGATTGCTTTACTTTTTTCAGCACTTTAGAGGACATCACTCTCTACATTTACTGTATAAAAAAGAAAAATAATTGGTTTACAACAAGTTGATGAAAAGATATGCTTTTCTTCCAATCAAGTATTTTTCAAAGCCCAGTTCACTTTTACAAAGCTCTTCACCCAAAATTCTATAGACCAAACCATGAATGATTTTCCATTCCAAACCAATACATTGTCTGTTCAGGGATAGCAGAAACCAACTTAAACAATGATAAATTATCAGCTTTGGATTTGACATGTCAAGCATGGTATCAAATAGTTTCTTATTTACATACAGAGGAACATTAGCATTCATTTACAGTCATCTTTCTGACCACCTGATAAATGTAAAAACAATAAAGTTGGAAAAGAGTCAAAGCTGATTATCTGTGTATTCATCACTATAAGTGTCTCCTGCCATACTAAGTATTTATTTGATCCATTGTTAAAATGAAAATATTGATTATAGCTGCTTTAAAATGATTTAATTCACTCACTTTAACTGAAGCTCAATCACCAGCATCAGTGCAGCCTTTACGTATTCTGTCTCAAAACTGATTCACTTACATTCAAAACCTTGACACACACAAAAATGAGTAAACAGCACTTTGTAAGTCATTATAATATAAATATTCTGCAGTGAAGTCTTTCAACTTGTACAAGAATGTTAATAAAACATATTTAGTTGAAGACTGACTCCAGCATGACACCCCTATAGATGTATAAATGTGTCTTGGAAGAAGCACATTATTTTTTGATCAGCTTTTATAATAGAGTGGTATAGATTGTTTTTCAACCACATTTGCATTACAAGAAGAAAGGTGCAAATGAAAAAAACAACAAAAGGAAAACACTTTTATTATAAAGACTGATCAAAAAATAATGTGCTTCTTCCAAGACACATTTATGCATCTGCATACAGGGTGTCATGCTGGTGTTTTTGTTGTGAATGAGACATTTTTCAGACGTGTTTACAGCCTTCTGGTGGTTTTGGATCCTTTGGGGAATGAAATGAGCTGTTGAGTCAAACTGCATGTTGGTGCAGAGAGCCGTATGAAGCGTTTTGCAAATGTGAGCGCTGTTTAGCATTTACATAAAATAACCTGCAATTTTTGCATTAACAACACTGCATGAAAATTTCCTGCACGTGTCAGGGTTAAAAGGCGTCATTTTCCACACATTTCCTCACATCATCATGATAGCCATCTTCATTACTGCGATCATTATCAGCAGCATCCGTTATTTCTATCACCACCACTGTCCTAAGCGTCTTGGCCATGTTCCCCATCAACATCTTTATCTTCTCCTCCTCTGTCGTCTCCAGAGGAGGATTCCCTGTCGAAGGCTGTGAAGCTGCAAGGCAGCATGCGTCCAGAGCAGCGGATGTGAAGTGACAGAAGCTGCATGTATTTATAGGCTATCTGAGTAGAGAAACGTGCTCACTGTTGAAGCTATTTATAGAGCCTTTTACTGATGCCTCTGAGTAGAGTGGAGGAAAAGAGATGGTTCTCTGGGGAATGACTTACGAGGCTCCCTTATATCTCCTTCTACCCCTATTCAGTGCACGTCTGCCCTTCTACTCCCCACGTCTCTGCTTTGCTCATCCCTGCCACCTCTTCCCATCGACTCTCGCCTTCTCAATTTCCATCCTCTGTCCGCTCTCTTCTTCCCTTCCCATCCCCCCTGCTGATCTCCACCACTTTACCACCTCTCCTCCTATGTTCTCTCCTTTTTCCATCTTCTCGCAGACTCTTTGCTCACGTCCACATCCATCATCTTCCCTCCCTTCTCTCTCTCTGTTTACTGTGACCCCTGCCTCTATGCTTCTTCTCATATATTTTCCAGATCTTCTCACTCCTTTAGCCCCATTTCTCTTGCTTCCATTCTCTGCTCCTCTCGAATCACAAGAGGCACTTCTACTCTTCGTATACGAGAGCAGAATCATCAAAACTCTCCTCTAAATTCCTCAACAGCAGGTGCTCCGACAGAAGCACAGACTCATTTTCTAAAGTGGTCAAGTGATCCCTGTAAATTAAGTAAAATAGCGCCTGTGAATTTCTAATTTCATTAAGACTATCAAAGATTGACAACCTCATCAAAACTTTCAGTAGAGTCTCATTCCTCTCCTATCCTTCCCAAATTGTCCTTTCCTGCCATTTTGTTTTCTTCTGTTTGACCTTTTTTGCAGCTATTGATTCAATCTAGCACGATCAGGTTCCTCTCCTTAATGTTTATATCAGTCAAGTGTTTGGCATGGATGCTGTTAAAGTGTGAATGTATGTGAATAAGAAACATGCAAATAAATAAACACTCAGGGACAAACACACAGCAGGCAGTCTGCATATACATAATACATTGTGTGAAAAAAGTTATTAATATCAGATGGCAAATTATCACATTCAATTCATTGTTTTTGAGGGGGGATGGACAGCCAAACCTTGCAGCTGAGTGATGTAACAGGGTGCAGGAGTTGATGTCAGTATGTGAGCCTTCTAGCTGTATGAAGAAACACACACACACAACTACACACACAATTGCACACACACACACACACACACACACACACACACACACACACACACCCAGAAACACACAGAGACACACCTCATCCCACGTCCTTCAGTGTGACAGCATGTTGTGATGCAGAGTGGCGTCTGCTTGTCAAGCTGACAGACTCGCACTGACAGCATGGTCTGAACGCTGCAGACACGGGAGAAAAACACTGATTTTATAAGGCTCCAAACCACAACAACAAGCAGCCTACTGGCCACGAGCAGCACAACCCTCAGGACCATCATCCCTGTTCTTTAGCTGTCTGATGCTGTGTCACTCTGGTGGTTGAGCTACGCCTGTTTTTGTGAGTCTGCCAGGAAATCATGCAGAGATGTAGCCTACATGCAGCATCCTCATATGCAGCACAATGACCTGCTGACCAATGGCAAATTACATCAGGTCAGCGAGATTAAGGGAAGATTGGGGAATCGCTGTAAAATCATATGTATTAGAATTAAATTCAAATATTCAACATTTGATTCAAAGCAGCAACGCAGGAGGTCTGTGAGTTTCTATAATCTTCATTACACTGTATCAGCTTTGTTAAGTGATAGGCATTTAATTATGGGGATGTCATTACTGTTCACACATCACACAGAATAAATGTCTTTCCATTTTCAAGAAAAGCTGGAAGGCGGCTTTAATTGAAACGTGGTGAAAAACCCGTGCCATCTTCGGATTTGATGGGGCTCAAGTGTGCAAGGACCTGCAGTACTGAACCTCAGCCAGTCCCCATCACCTCAGCCATCACCCTGTCATCTGCATTGGCTACACTATTAAACTGCCAACAGGCTGAGAAAGGTAGAAAAGAAGGAGAAGTAAGAGAAAAAGTGGACTGTCTGGAGTTAAATTTAAAAGGGGAAGAAAATGCGATAGGGAGAGGTAGCAACCAAAAGAAATCAAAGAACCAGCAAAGGAGCAAGAGTCCGGGGAAACATGAGAGAGAGAGCTGAGAGTGAAAGCAAAGAGATGAAGACGACAGAAGAGAGAGAGAGAGAGAGAGAGAGAGAGAGAGAGAGAGAGAGAGAGAGAGAGAGAGAGAGAGGGGAAAAACAGAGAGAGAGAGAGAGTGGAGCGGGAACTGTGCAGCTGTGAGAGCGTATTAAACAATCACGTCTGTGTCAGCAGCTCAACACACCAGCAGAGGACATCTTGTATAGTAGAAGAGCTCAGCCGATGCAAAAACATCACTGACGTCAAATCCTGGCTTTGCTTTCTCATGGTTCTGCACCAGGTTCTGCCAAAAGGCCAGTTGATCGAACTCGACCACCTTTGTTTGCAGTGTACCAGGCAAACACGACTGAGGCTATTAACAGAGGATACTGAAACATGCCTGACAAATACAAACCCCTTTAACACACATCGAATCAAAGCGTACCGATTCACATGCTGCATGAAAGGAATAATGCGTGCAGTTTGCAGAGTCAGGCATCATTCGGTCTCCAGAGAAGCTGATTCACAAGCTGCTTGATGTATTGACAGCAGGCGGTGCTGCTGGGGACGGCATCCCCTTAATGTCAATCACAGCAATGACATGGTCCCCCAACAGGCAACAGAAAGACGCACTGAAAACACAAGTGCTCAATGTAAGCACAGACTCACCCATCCACATTCCTGTGGGCATTTAGTGTATGTGTGAGGATGTGTGTGTCTAGCATGTAAAGATGTTGGTTTTTTGAAAATTTCTCACATTCACCCTAAAAACAAATCCTTCTAATGTATCCGAAAGAGTGACGCGTTACATCTTTGTATATCTGTGCATGTGTGTGTGTGTGTTGTGCATGTCTAGCGTGTGCTGAAGGGGGTAGGGCGTCACTGCAACGCAAGCCTCGAGACAAGAGGGTGGTTGCCGTGGAAACCTCAGGCTGAGAGCTCAGCAGCCGGACGATTGAGGGAAAAGAAGGAGGGAGAGGCGGCGGGAAACAGAGAGAAAGAGCGTCTGATGAAAAAATACGAGGGCAACATCCCGAGGGCAAGAAACGAAAACTAAAACAGAGAAAATACAAAGGCAATAGAGCTGGAAGAGGAGGAGGAGGGAGGGGAAATTATATCTAAGAAAGCAAGAAAGACAAAGAAAGACACGGTTAAAGAAAGGAAGAGGAGGGAAGGAGATCAAAGTAGAGTGAAAGAGAGGACTGAAGGAGTGACCGAGGGCTGGGGGGAAGGAGAAGAGCTAGAGGTGGTGTGGCGTCGACTCACAGGGAACGGTGCGGAGGTAGAGGTTGTCTCTGATGATCTGTTGGTGGTCGTGGTCCACTGAGCCCTTGGAGAAGCGCAGGTTGAGGTAGTGCCGCAAATCCTTGTCAACCACCCCTCCTAAACACAAAACACAGCAAGAGAGAGTTTAGAGATGGCTTCTGTTTGACATTTCGTTGGAGTGATGTCCAAGGATCCCACTGGAGACTGAATATTGTTTCTAGATCATTCATGATGTTAGTGACACTGTCCTTGGAACAAATGCATGTTTTCTCCTCAGTGGAAGAACAAGCAGTGGCCTGCCAGGCATTAAAAACTCATGCAGTGTGGTCAATCAGCATCCAGACCTGCATGTTTCTTCATTTTAGATTGTAGTGGACACCCAAATGCTTCTGAAGATACCTTGGGTTTTAATATTTGAATATTTCACTCAGTGTAAACATGGATAGTGGATAGAGAATAAACCAATCCAACTGTTTTCTTTCCTGATACCGATTCTGATACCTCAACCCAGGGTATCTACTAATATGGATTACTCATCCCATATTAGCTCTCTCTTTTCCCTCAAATCTGCATACCACACTGTGCAGGACTTAGTGGAATCATTTTTATGTAAGGTGACATGGTGCAAGGGATTGCTGCAGCACTGAAAACTGTGACTGTGGCCTGCTGTGACTGAATGAATGTAACTGTTCACACTGAACTTTATAACACTGACGAATCAGTCGTATCACTCCATACTGCAATTACAGTATGTGATACTATGTGATCAGACATGACATATGACCTAAGTATAAACAAAAGCAGAACACTGTATGTTAAGATTTTGTGGTTATTTATGAAATGGATTAAACCTTGCACTGATTCTTGCACCAAAGCAAAACTGCAAAGGCTACTCCTGACACACACACACACACACACACACACACACACACAAATAATGGTAATTGTGTAAACCAGTGATCCCCTTGGGGCTTAATGTGCAGTGTCAGCAGGTTGGGTGACAAAGGCCTACAGAGGACAGAAGCTCATAGCACCTCATCTTTGCCTCTCTGTTTCTGCTGATTATTTGGTGTCACACTCCTTTTTGCTAAGCGGAAACAAGAGTAAAATAAAAATGACAAACATCAGCCTATAAGTGAAAGCAGGAGAACAGGCCAACATATCTGTGCTACACACACACACACACACACACACACACACACACACACACACACACACACACACACACACACAAACACACTGTGAGATAATGTCCATGAATAGTTTCTCCTCCCTTCATCCCAAACAAAAAAGCCCAGGAGGATGAGAGGAGGAGAACTTATTCCACAAAACATTCAGTATGCAAGACTATCACATCTGACAGCAGGAGGGATGAGGTTACATGCCATGCATTTACAAATGACAGCAATGTCTCCTCACTCATGCATACTCTAACGACCTGCTGCCAAATTGACTTGATGGCGTTTGGCCTACCAGTGGAGATTAATGCAGCGCCTACCTACTCGTCTAAGCAGCATATAACATACAGCATACCATTGGAGAGGAAATTCTTTACATGAGCTCGCACTGTGCAGATATATACATGTATGCTGGTGACACAGGTAATTGTGATTCTGCAGTAATGAGTCCTTTTGGAATAACATCTTATGTAAACTGACACCATTTTAGCGAGGCTGTGAAGCACTGCGAATTGCTTCACAAACAGGAAAGTGAGGGGAAAGGAGAGAAGAGGAGAGGATGAGAGGAGAGGAGAGGATGAGAGGATGAGACGAGAGGAGAGGAGAGGAGAGGAATGAGGATGAGATGAGAGGAGAGGAGAAGCGAGGAGAGGAGAAGGGAGGAGAGGAGAGGAGAGAAGAGGAGGGGAGAGGAGAGGAGGGGAGAGGAGAGGAGGGGAGAAGAGAGCCAGAAAACAAAGGCAGACAGGATAAAATCTTGATTAACATTAACACTGTTGCAGCGTTCTGACTGAATTGGGTAAACACTAGATCAAACAGCCATGTAATCACACACAGGTATAGACCATATCTTCGACGTGCACAGACACATATTTATACATGCAGACCAACACATATAGATATGTTCAGACAGAGAACAGAAAAAGGCAGTACAACCCAGGCACCTCATCAGCAGCTGGCCCAGATGTTGATAAAAGCAGTCCTTTCTCCACAGGTATACATCCACAGACAGCCTGTCCTCCCAGGCGTCCTCTAGCCTTGCAACCAACCACAGCACATCTCTTGCCGCTTCGGTGAAACCTCACCGTCCTCCTCTGCTTCTCAACCGCTGCTCCAGCACACAGCACCCGGCTGCAGTCAATCTTAATCCCAGGGAAGAAAACGGTGATGGGGGTGGGAGGGGGGGAGGGAGACGTAGAGAGACGCGGAGAGATGGAGAGAGACGACGACGACCATCGGGAGAAAAGACAGGAGAAGGAGATGTGCCAGTGGGAAGCCGGGCTCCAAACAACCTGCCAGCGGATTGGCCAGACAGCTTCCACAGTCCTGCAGCAGCCCCTATATGCTGCTCCTGTTACTGCACTAGAGTGTTTGTGCATTTGTATGTTTAGCGTTTTGTGCAAAAGAGAGAGCGATACTGAGAGAGAATAGGAAATACATGTTTATGTGAATGAAAGCATTTGTAGATGTGTGCCTGTATTTCTGTTTGTGCGTGTGTGTGAGTGCTCCCAGATGCTCCCTGACATTCCTAAAATATTCTGCATCTCATCCACCAGATGCTCTCCCTGTTTGACCTTGTGTAAACGTCACCATCTAGAGAAAAATACTGTGAAACGCAGCAGCAGCGGCATGTGTCACACTGAGATTACACAAACTCATATGCTGATGAGCTCACAGCTGCAGACACCAGTAAAGATGCCTCGAGCGCCGTCTTGGGCAGGGTTTGGTCTGAACACAAGGAATAAACAAACACCAAAAAAGAAAAACACGATCATGATATGAGTTCTCAGCTCAGGGCACAGTAGAATGTGCAGGATGGGTGTGTTTTAAGAAGAAACGGTTCAAATTTAGCAACCTCACAGTTAAACCTGCTACTGTAAAAATCACATCTAACGTGTTATTTGGCTGACTGCTCTGACAAAGCAAGAAAAAATTCTGGGGAAGACAGTTTTATAGATTTCCAAAAATTGTAGCACATCAAGGGGAAAAAGATGACAGCCACAATCAATCACAAACTCATCAAGGCTGACCGCAATCAGTGCAGCTTCTGCCCAGTGAGGCATTACATTAGTCCATGCAGGTCACACAGTCTCCTGTCTGTCAATGGATCCCAGAAAAACCAAACAAAAAACAACAATCATGTTGTAACACTTCAACATGGTGGCCCATTTAGGCTGTCAGCTCCACATTCCCCCTACAGCTGCTGCACACAAACTGGTTGGCTGGTGTTGCTGCTGGCAATGCTTCCACCATAGCAGCCTCCTTTTTATTTATCAACACACTGCAATGGTACAGTGGGTCTCTATGGGCTTGTCTGTTGAATTTATATGTTCAATATCTCCTAGAATATGTCTATTCTGTTACTGCTCAGCAAGTTAACTGCACTCTGAGTGTTTAGCATGCCTGGATCCAAATAGAGAGCAGCCCCTACAACACAGCTATATAACCATTTGAACGATAAATGACTGTGACTGCATGAAAAAGAACATCAGGCCACATCTGGTGAGTAGGTTGAACCAGGTAAATCTTTCCATTGTACCCAATAAAATCCAAAAAGAAATTGGTTTTACAGAGAGAGATGTATAGATGTTGGTAGCATATACACACACATTATGATACCTTTGTTGCTTAGCAACAGAAAAGAAGCAGATTTGTTTACACAGCTGTTGACTGCTGCACACTGCATAGCCATACTCGGAGCAACACTGAATCTAATTAATTTCATCCTAAACATCCACCTAAACAGTACTCTGTGTATTCACATAAATAAAATTTAACACTAATGCAAAATTCCAACATACTAATATCACTAGCTGTCTTTTTATATAAGATGCATTGTCATTACATTTTTTGTACAATTGGTCTACAGAGGATGAGTTCAACACTTGGTTTTAAGTTAAATATCTCAACTACTTGATGGACTGCCATGATATTTGGTAGTATAAAGTGTTTGGTGAGCCCTTATATTTTAGTTTATATTTCAATTTCTCCACTTTCTGATTTTTGACCAAAGCTGCAAAGCCAATGAATCTCCATCAGCTTCAATTGTTTTAGCACTTATGAGAAAATTCTTCTTCTTCTTCAAAATAGTATGAAGACACAAAGGAAGATATATTTTATCTCTACATTGACTTGTTACTTGTTTATGTGTTTTTTTAAATAATCATTTTTTGTATTATCATCAAAACCAACAATGAACTGATCCTACAAGTGAAGAACTTACAAGTATTGTGTGTCTATCCAAAGCCTGATATATCATATTCCTCTGTGCCCTAGAGCTCCTTCATTGTCCGTAAACTATTATAAACATGTTAGTGAGCCACATCCTAGCACTGGGTGACAACACAAAGATTATGAGCACATTAGATTGTTTAGACACGGCTTTAAAGAGTAATGACAGCGCTTATGGTTTTAGTCTCTGGAGAATAGTTCTGTATAAGGCAAACATCACTGAGCACCACTGATCTAGGCAAAGTAACATGTCACCCAGACTAGCAGTGCAGCTCATTGACATATTTTTAATAGTTTCTGGACAACAATGGAGGTCTACAACACAGAGGGATTTGATACATCAGGCTTTGGATACACACACATCAGTTTTCAATTCATTGCTGGTTTGGCTCTACACGAGGTTTGTTGATAATAAGAAAAACCATGAAAAACATCATTACGTCATTATATACAGAGTTGGGCTTGTGATCGCACCTAAGCACTTCTTCATCATTTTGAAGGGACCTCCCATTAGTACTGTTTGTGACTGTCATCTGTCTAGATTGTTGTATTATGTTTTTTTATGATAAATGTGTTCTTTTATATATCTGGCTGCAACCAAATTTCCCCTGGTGGGACAATAAAATTTGACTCTATAATAAAGTTTGACTTTCTGTATCCAGTAACATTATTCAAATGTTAATGTAGGTTCACCAGCATGCCTCTTTAATAACAATGTGGTGTTCTTCTATAAATGTGTCTGTGGTCTAAATAACAGAACAAACAAACAGTAGAGCCCACAGGCTTGTTCTGGTATTTAGAGCACACCACCAAGGAGACTGTAGTTTATTTCAATTACAATTGTTAACAGGAACAAGTAGATCTGACCTGAACCTCCGTCACTGTAACTGCTGTTGAGGCTGTCTGTGTCTCGCTGAGCAGCCATGCCTGCAGTGTTTCATCCCCTCAGAGGATTTGGATTTTCTCCTCCTCATTTAACCAGGAGATATTTGAGATTAAGTTTTCTTTCAAATGTATTATTTTATATATATATATAATTAGGTTTTACCCAGTATAAAGGGAAGTTCAGCTTGTTCTTCACCTCACCTGTTTCAGGGTGACCACATATTCAGCACAGAGCTCCATACGTTTGGGTTTTATTTCCATTTTTGAGAAAAAATTGCTACAGACAACTACAGAGTCAGCAAGACATTTTTGTTAAGTTAATGTGTTTTCTCTCTAGTATTGAATATCTATTTGTGATGAACTTAGCATACCTTTTAACTTGCTGATGATGTCACTGATTGTAGATTTAACTGTAACAGGTAGTCAATATTTAATGCTTGATTTTGTTGCCTTGCTTGCAAGTTGCTTTGGATAAAAGCGTCTGGAGACATGTAAATGTAAACTGAAGGCTGTGTCTGATGCTTGTAGAAGAAAAGGCTACTATTCATCTTTCCATATTTGTGAAGACTGAAACTACAGTGCATCATCAATAAAGTTACTCTATAGCAGGCCTGTTAGTAATGCAACTTTTCTCCCTGAGGTAGCAAACTAAATTACTTAATCCCACCGTCAACGCCCTTAGCAGGACAAGATCACATTCCAACACCTGTCACTTATCTTGATGAGCCGTCTTCCTCGAAACAGCATGCAGCCTGAGGCGAGGCTAACCTGCATACAAACTACTCGCTCAGAAGAAGATGAGAGAACAAGCAATCTTTTATCAAAACGGCCATGCCAGGTTGTTCTGTTTGAACACAACACTGACATCACTTTCATTCCTGCTTTGTGCTTCTGTCTTTTAGTCCTGACAGGTACGATATTTTAATGTAACACTAGACATACACTTATTATTATATTATATTATTATATTTGGCTTTCTATTTGATGTTGGGCCTAATCTTCCACTTTTATCCAAGATTCTTGAAAATCTGCTGCTGAATTACTTTATATTGACATATTTGGTCTGTGGACTACTGTTGTTTGTCATCATCCGTAGTATCTCGCCTCACTGTGATTGCAACACCCAGCTCACTACCGGTTTATAGAAAGTACAGAATGACAGATGTGATCAGGACAAATGGTTGTTTAAGGCTCCCACACAAAACTTTGACAAACATTTTTACTAGGTCCGCTCACTAGCTTTGTCTTGAACTTTCAATTGCACGGCACAGTCCTCCTCAGTGGATGAAGCTGAGCAAACTTCACTGAGGAAGACATTAGAGATGAATCAGATGTGCTAACTCATAAAAACTTTATATCAGATGTGAAAGCTTTGGAAAATGCTGCTAAGGAGACCTTGATTTAAGATTTTTGGGGTGAAATGACTATTTCCTAGGTCAAGAAATTTAAAAAAAAAATGTATTCTGTTATTTTTTGCCTACAACCCCTTGGCTACGAGGCAGCCTGTGTTTACTTATTGTGTCGGCAGCTATTAGTTACATTACAGTACTGAGTCTTGAGTACTACTCTCCTCTAGCTAGGCAGTCTGCAGTACACTGTTTGTATGTACTGTACAGCATTAGGCCTGTGGGGGGAGGAGATAGATGTAGAAACCAACAGGAGCCATTTTGTTTGATTTGGGAAGGGATAATTAGGTCTGACATGCCCACTCTCCCAAGAGGCCAAAGGAGGAGGGAAGCACAGTTGTGCCACATTGATTCTCTGAGTTTCTCTCCTTACAAAGTTAAATCACTCAACTCTTAAATGCAAACAACCCCGCCAGAGTCTTACTATACATGTATACACACACACACACACAAACACACATGCAAGAAAACCACTCATAATCCCAAATTGAACAGAGAAACAGGGAGATGTAAACAACAAGCAACACTATGTCAAAGTTGGCTATACTTTCAATCTTTCAATGTCAAAACACACACATTATGTATAACCTTCCTGCACACACTCCACTCCCATAAATCTTTACTTTCTTTTCCTTCATTCAAACACACCAGACATGAACCATAAACACACAACTGATCCAATCCCAGTCTCACAAACACCCACACACACACACACACACACACACACACACACACACACACATACACACATACAGTACCACACTGAGTAAACTGAAGGTCCGTCTGGCCAGTTGAAAGGCTGAGAACATCTGAGCTGATGTTCGGGGGCGTCTGGGGAGAGCATGAGGTGAAGTGCTGTACCCGAGTGGTTGTCAAAGAGAACAAAACTTTGTGATCGATATCCTGCCCACACTCCCACAAGAGGTCACAAAGGTTACAGAGAGGAATACATAAATGCACGGCAGGAGTCAGCATATACATGGCAGCACCCCTGGAAACAGAAATAAAAAGAGGAATATATATCTTCGCCTGTATTTTCATTCAAATTCTGCTCAAGCTACTGAGTACCGCAGACAATACTTCTCAACCTCTTTTGCCTGTCTAGATGGACTCAGGAACAATGTCAGCAGACGAATGATACCAACAACCTGCACCACTGGATACTGACACATTGACTATTATGATGAACGAATCTGTTCCTCAAACTTAGTCCAATGTTTCTACTGTTAAAAGTACTGTTTATCCTGTTTTATATGTACTTAATGTAGCGCAATCACCTCTTTGTACAGTTCATATACAATACATTCTTCATTGTCCCTTCATACTATTTACGCCTATACTTGTAATGCAACACAATAACACAGATGCACTTTTCACTAACAGTGGGGGCGAGGCTCACCTGGAAGGAAACACAAGACATGAGATGACAATGTGAATAAAAGCTGAATAGACCTTTTTCACATGGCTGCATCACGTTAAAATAATTACTGGTTAAAGGCCATCTTTAATGTTGTTAGTTGTACTTGTAATCATCCTACTATGACAAGTTGACATTACCTTTCAAGAAAGCTGGATTTGCGAGATCATGACATCACAAGATCACATCAGAGTCCATCTTGTCAGGCTTCAAAATATACACTTGTGTTCAATCAACATCCTATGAGGGTTCTCGTGAGATCTTATGAATCCAGCTGTCTTGCAAGGTAAGATGGTGATAGACAGATGGTTCATCCAATCACCTGCCAAGTATCTTTTGAAAATGCCTGCTCTTTTCCAAACACTTTTGAAGGGAGGACTTCTCAGATGGTTCTGTGTAACAAACCATCTGGTGCGTCAGGTTAAAGTTCACAATGTCTGCTGCGAAAAAAACAAGAGTGCTCTGATGCTATCAAGATTTAGATTAAGAAGATTTTATTCTGAAAGCAAAACATGTTAAGGGAAAAACTGGTGACTCATAAAGCAAGCTTATCTCTCAAATCCAAAGTACGAAGAAGTACTTGAGTTCACTGTCAGAGTTGCAGGCAAGCCTTAGTCTTTTGTGTGTAAGTTAGTAGTAAGTTTACCTTTAAATTTAATTTGCACAAATGGAACTACTAATGGTCAATCATGGTCTTGATAAAACTGTCGATTAAAGACTAGCCTCGACTGGTCCAGTGCTTTTCATTTGTGTTGCACTTCATTAAACCAACATAACGAGCTGAACAGAAAAGTAAACAGACTAAAGGAGCAAGTAACGCTCCTTTAGTCTGTTTACTTCAGCAGACATTAACTGAAACCTAACCTACAGGCCTGTAAAAATAAACTCAAACCCCTCAGAGACACATAAATGAAATAAATTGCTTATATATATAAATAACTTTGCTTGTTGCCACTTTGGTTTGGTTCTTTCTTTCCAAACTCAAGGTACACTTTCCTATAACATTGAAGGTGCAGTATGTAGAATTTAGTGTTATCTAGCAGAACGGACTTAGCAGAAATGGAATATAATATTCAAAAGTATGTTTTAATTAGTGTATAATCACCTGAAACTAAGAATTGTTGTGTTTTTGTTACCTTGTAATGAACCCTTTATATCTACAGAGAGAGCAGATGCAGTATTTTTCCCACCTGCATTCTGAAAAGACTCTGACTGTGATATTTTTACACTAACCCAACTGTCTCACACCTCAAGCCTAAACCTAACTAACAAAGGCAATGAGCACTAGCCAATCAGAGACAGAGTAGGGGTAGGTCTTTGTGACAAGGTGGGGAAAAAATGAGGTGGTGCACAGGTTCTCTTCCACGGAGCCTATCATGTTGCACCTGCATGTTTCTACAGTAGAGAATGGACAAACCCAAACACTGATCCTAGAGAGGGCCTTTCACGTGTTTCACAAGTTCCACAGAAACTGCAGGTTATTGTAGGCTACTTTAGTTTAGTGTGTATGATATGTCACAAAGCATTTTATCACTTAATCCATGTTACACTGATCCTTGAGGCATTAAAGAACATTTGTCTCACACAATTAGTTGATTAACAGAGAATTAATCAACAATTATTTTGATGACTGATTGATTGTAGGTCTGTAAAGTAATTTTATGTAATAAAGTCAAATATTCTGATTCTAAGTTCTCAAATGTACTCGATTTTTCTCCATTTCTTGGTCATTCATTATAATAAATCAAATATTTGGGGGTTTTGGATTGTTGGTGAGGGCATTTGTTGCTAAATTCTGAACTTTTATAGACCAAATGTTTAACTTATTGATTAACTGAGAAAAAAATCACAGATTGATGAAAATAGTTGTAGCCGGATCTCTTTTCATAACTGTCCTTTTTTGTCCTTACTGCATTTCTCTGTCCCTCCTTTTTTCCCAACTGACATTTGAGCTTCCCAATTTCTTTCTCTTTCTCTCTTCATCCATCTCTCCAGTGGTCCAGTTAAGACTATCCTAATCTCACCTTGTCTACTTTTTCTTGTTTTACAGTCCCAATTAGGCAAAGGTACTTTGAGCTTTGAGTCTCAGAAGACCCGTGTGTGTGAGAGTGAGAGACAGTGTGTGTATGTGAATCATACTGTATCTGCTGAATTTCCACATGTGGGTGTACTGTGATAGCAATTTAGCTATGGATGAAGTATCTGTTTCCAGTTCTCCTAATGGCATTAATACAGCAGCCGGCAGGGCCTATTATTAATAGTAAATGACAGAGCCACTCTCCTAAAGGTCTTAATATTGATCCCCCTCCTATCCTCAGACTAGTCTTAATGATGATGTTCCTCCATGTCTTTCTCTACAGCACCGTAATCAAGGCCAGACACACATTTACAACCTCCGAGTCACTATAAAGAGAAACAAGCCCACACTACAAATGAGACTTCAAGATTAAAGGAGGAAGGTTATAGGAATTGCCAAGCCCAATATGCCACGTACCATCCTCCTCCTCCCAAAGCGGGCGAATGAATTCCTTGTCTCACCTCGCATTTTTATGCTGATGAGATAAATAGGCCATTGATGGACAAGAAGTGATGTGTGTTTGTGTGTATGCGGTTGCTCATGGTTTAAAAGTGGCTTTATGGAGGTGTTTGTCACTGATTGCGCTCTCCAGTTCAAGCAGTGCTCCTCACACTCTATCAGGAAGAACAAGCAGGATGCATCTTAATGAGAATTAAAGCACACCACAACCAAGAGCTGCAAAAAAGATGATGGAGGAAGAGGCATGAAATGAAACTCTGGAGAAAGGGGAAAGTTGTGTCCTCAATTTTACAGCAATGAGAAGTTGAGTACAATAATGGGCAGCAAGAAAGGAGAGAGATATGACATAGAGTCATAGAGACTACAGAGAGTAATAAGCAACTCATTGGTTTAGGGGCGCAGCGGTCGATAATCTGAGGGGTTAAAACCAGCAGGGGAAGCAGGGTGTGTTCCTGGTCAATAAAAAAAATTAATAATCATGGCTGGGAGAAGGCCGGCTTCTAAGCACCGTAATGATTCTCCTCTCCAATGCTTCATTTGCCTGCTATGGTCTGATAGTCTAATAAACTCTGTCTGTAGTGATTAAGGGGTCCTTCATGCTCCTAAATCCAAACCAAAATGAATTGAATTCAGCTCAACTGTATTGACCTGACTGTTCCTTTCTTTTCTTCATTACAACATGTTAGGATGAACTACATGAACGGTAATATTATACACACCAGGGAGATAAAGTCTGTGAGAGGTGGCCATAAGTCACAGCTAACAAGTCAGGTGGAAAACTACTTAGAGCCCTTTTCACACAGTGGACATTTTTCTTGGACTCATCAGCACAGTGATTGTCATTTCATCATGACCGTCATGATACAGACTACACCACATGTTTTACCATCATAACCCAAATATTTCAATCATTACAGCTAATCACAATAAAATATGGACTCAAATCTGATGCAGCTAACAGATTATTGATTTGAGCACTAAAATGAAGCGTTATGTAAGAGATCTAAATAGCACATGTGGTTTATTCAACTGTGGAAAACTATTTCCTCATTGCTTAGCTGGTCATTATTACTTGGATTTCAACTGTTAGCCTGTCAAACCACATTTAAAAAAAATATATATATGTTATCTGTCTTTGAGATTTTTAGCCTCCCCGCTATACGATGTAGGTGAGACTGTGGCGCTCACAGCTTTGAAAAATTCCATTAAAAATTTATCAGCAATGTGTTTTTCCTGAGACAGTGTTCTTGTCCTGAATAACTCACAGGAAACCATTTCCACTGGAATAAAGAAATAGTCGATACGTAAAGTGTTGACAGAGTAACAACATTGTTTCCAGGAAGTCGAGTTGATGTTTTCAAATTATTTTAAATTTGAGTTGGATAGCTCAAAATCTGGTCAAATGAAACAAATCTATCATGGATACATATACCAAGACAAACGTGAGAAAATATGTTGGGTTTTTTGTGTATTTTGGGTGGGCTAACTAACATATGATATAGCCTGTTTAAAAGACAAGCAAACACGGACAATGAAAAGAATATAATTCTGGTATGGTGTAATTGTTGGGGGATTACAGGGCACTCAGGTTGGTAATTCCAGACATTAATCTTATGTCCATGTCAAATACTCAGCAAAATGATTGCTGACAGACTCAACTCTGTCAAGATTCTCTGTTCATTATTATAATCACCAGTCTGTCTGTGCCACCAGTAACACTTCAGCACCGTGGACAGCAACAACTATCAGACAAGAAAGTGATTAACATTGCAAAAGAGTCGAACTTTTATCATATTAAAGTAAAAGGGGGAAAAACTGCTTACTTCTGACACAGAACCATAAACTGCCAGTGAGTGTCAGTGCAGGGAGTTAAGCTGCCTCAGGCCTACTAAAGACAAACTGATTAGAGAGCTACTGTCCTCTACTGGTGGGAAGCATCAACTACACTGATAAAACTATCATGAATGCAAATGAGGCACTTGAACACATCAGATGAGATTTCCTCCCCGTAAAACAGGAAGCTGTCTGCTGTTGCAATGAACATGATTAGCTAATATAGCTTAATATATTTTGTTTCCTTGATTTTATATTCAATTCTGATGCATCTCTACTGAGGCACTTCTTGAAGTACATTCAAGAGGTGAATTAGGATAAAATCCTTCATCTCTTATTCAAGAAATATAAAAACAAATGTTAGCAAGAAGATAAAGCAAAGCAGACAAATTAGAGGATTTATAATACAATAGTATAGAACAGAATATAATAGAACAGAATAAAATAGAATAGAATAGAATAGAACAGAATAAATAGAATATAATTCAATTGAATTGAATTGAACAGAATAAATAGAATAGAACAGAATAAAATAGAATTGAACAGAATAGAAAAGAATAGAACAGTATAAAATAGAATAGAACAGAACAGAACAGAATAGAATAGAATAGAAATAGTTGAGGTGTAACTGTGTAAAGAAGGCTTTAGCTCAACATAATACTGTGTCTATGAGGATATCCAAAAACACGTTGGCTCCAATTTAAGATATTCAGCTGAGGTGAGCCTCTTTAGAAAGTCAGAAAATCTCAGAACATTGTTGGTAGCCATCCACCAGTGTCAGTGCTGCAGCTGGAGCGGCCCCCTGACGCCAGCTTTTTTAATCCTTCTCATTCAGATCTGAAACCCACAGTGAAGCTATCAGATTAGCGCTTCTGGCTAATCTACACTATGCCGATGAAAGAAAACCATCCGCTGCCTTCTGTGCTGCCGTGCCTGACTGAATAAGATATGATTTTGTGAAACTGGGAGGAGGGGGACTCTTGTTTCAGCACAGACCTGACTCTGTCATACAGGGAAAGTTAGCTACATGTAGTACACGACATTGTGAAAGCAGAACTCGTGTATGTGAATTTGTCTGTGTGTGTGTATGTGTGTGTGTGTGTGTGTATGTGCGTGTGTGCCAGCAGATGGAATGCACAGGGACTGAATAACTTTCAGTTCACATCGATGCAGCAGTTGTGAGGAGCCAGATGTCCTGACTGCCTCGATCTCTGGAGGTGAGACACGGTTATGCCTCTCAGCTACAGTCTGAGGCCTGACTGAGGCCAAGAGGGGACAAAAATGCTGGAACCACACATGGGAGTCTCAGTGACAATGACTGTAGTGACAACTTGCCACTGGTGGTAGTTTGGTACATTTACTCAAGGATTAATATTCTATTTCACTTTCCACTTTATACTTCTCCAACACTGCAGTTCAGTGGACAATGCTGTCCTGTTACCTCGATTACATCAACCTATATTTACTAGTTATCTCATAAATGTAGATTTTACACACAAAACAAATGACAAGCTTATAAAATTGGATCCATCGTTATAGATTAAACAACATATTATGTTGTTAAAATAAGCTTAGTCTCAACCAACTAAAGTAATTAATTTTATGGTATTATGGTACCATTCATTTTATGGTATTTATGTATATTATGTGCACCTGTGAAGAACCCTGTAATTGTGTTTGATAGAAATTAAGTTTACTTATTTACTAGACCTTTACAGTGTTACATATAAGATGACAAAGGAGTGCTGTTCATCTCTTTTGGCTCAGCAACAACAGATGACTTGGCAGATTACAGAAATTCTCAGAAGGTAGAGTAAAAAGGTCCAAAATATAAATATCCTCCACACAGTGCCAAAAGATGGTGAAGCAAAAGCCAAAAACATTTAGTATAATTTGATTTATATATTTAAAAAAAACAAAAAGTGCAGCCAAGCATATCAACGTCATGGAAACCAACAAACAAAAAGGAAAAAGGGAAGAAACAAAGAAAAGTGGCTGCTATAGAGAACTCATGGTCATATGATTTTACCAGAACAGCTGATTCACTGCAAGGAACAAGACCATTTCTTATTCTTCCCACAACAAGGATATGCATGCATAAACTCTTCCTCTCTCAGCATAATGCACATACAAACAAACAAGTTTTTAAGGGAAACATCCTATTCATGTGAAATACGGCCTCTGCTGCAAAATACGACCTCAAACACTACAACATATAGTCCATAACTCAAAGTTCTGTGCTGTTCTGGAAAACCCCTCGCTAACCTGACTCATTTCTTCCGATGATACTCCAGTTGTTGTGGGCAAACTGTGTCCCGACATTCAGATCTCCATTTCAATCACCACGTAAACCCAAGGCAATAAATCAGACACACCACCATCACTACAATAACTGAACATGATATTATCATTACACAT